>NC_142601.1:45581994-45756939 GCF_041222555.1 Hakea prostrata | reverse complement strand
GAAGAGAAGAATACGTTTAGAGTCGAAAACGAGTGTAGAACATTGTTTTGGTTTTTTTTTTTTTTTTTTTTGATACTGGTGTGTTTTTTTTTTGGTAATTATATTAGGACCTGTTTGGTTACACTAGAGATTTGATGAATGTAAGAAATATACTTGTTTGGTTGTAAAAATTTCTTTACACTAAAAACGTGAATCTATAGATTTATGTGTAATGGGTGAAATCCAGAGATTTTAAAAAAACTATACATTTGCACATTCACAAAAATCAAGTCAATCAAATAATTATTTAAAATGAATCACATCTAATTTTATAAATTATAACTCTACAAGATTTGAAATCTCGACTCATGTTACCAAACAGGCCTTACCATTCTAGTTGAACGAAACTCATAGTGGATAGTTTTGTAAAAGTAAAGCTCAAGCTCATGTCTACTCTTTATTTTCCCCAAAAACACTTTAGCCTGCTACTTTCAGGTTTAGGAATTCGATTGGTGTGCGTTCCTTCAAAGCAACCATAGATTCGATAAATCGGGAACCTCAATCGTTAACAGATATCTTCTGTCTTTCTCGTCTCTAGAACCTCAATCGGAACCTCAGTCGGAACCGCAATCGTTAACAGAGATCTTCTCTCCTTCCATTTCAGATTTTCACAGTCTACATTGTAAATGGAGTCTCTGGTTCTGCAACTCCATGATATCGAAGCTGTGAAGTTCGGCAACTTCAAGCTCAAATCTGGCATTCAATCTCCAATCTACATCGATCTTCGTCTCATCGTTTCCTACCCATTTCTCCTCAATGAAATTTCACGACTTCTCATCACTTCCGTCTCTTCCTCCACCTTCGACCTGGTCTGTGGAGTCCCTTACACTGCTCTTCCTATTGCTACTTGCGTTTCAGTCTCCAACAACATCCCCATGCTCATGCGGCGCAAGGAGATCAAAGACTACGGAACTTCCAAGGCCATCGAGGGCTCATTCAAGGAGAATCAGACTTGTCTTATTGTAGAAGACCTTGTTACCAGCGGAACTTCGGTGCTTGAGACTGCCGCGCCTCTCAGGGCGGTTGGTTTGAAGGTCACGGATGCTGTGGTTCTCATCGACCGTGGACAGGGAGGGAGGGAGAATCTAGCTGAAAATGGGATTAAGTTGCATTCGATGATCAAACTAACTGAAATGGTTGATATTCTGAAGAAGAATGGTAAGGTTACGGAGGAGATGGAGAAGACGGTTAAGGCGTTCTTGGAAGAAAACCGCAAGGTCTCTGTTCCTGCTACAGCGCAGCCTCCACCTCAAAAGTTGAAGGTTTCGATCACGTATTCGGAGAGAGCGAAGATGGTAAAGAATCCAACTGGGAAGAAGCTGTTCGAGGTAATGGAGGCCAAGGAAAGTAATCTTTGTTTGGCTGCCGATGTTTCAACTGCTGCAGAGTTGCTTGCTCTTGCTGATAAGGTTTGGCTCCTCTGTTTCCCTTCATTTTGTATTTTGTTTTGCTAACCTGAAGGTAGGGAACTGTTTTCTGAATGCATGATATTGATGCTTTTTTTGTGCTTTTCAATTGCTGGCTCTGATGGAAGTTTTCTTGTAAACGTTGGTGATAATCACATCCAATGACCTTACAATGCTAGGGCATCATACAGGGGGAAAAAAAAAAAAAAAAAAAAGAAGAAGATAAATAAATTTCCCCAAAGAGTTGGGCAACAAAGCCAGTTGAACTGTCTGGTCCAAGTTACTTGTTTTATCTTGTTATAAAAACCAATGGATGCATGTTGTAATTTTAGTAGTTTTATTTGACTTCTTGTTGGTGTGATCAGTGATTCAGTAATACTAAGTGAGTACATCTGCGTTAATCTTTTAAATACATTCTGGAATTTTTGTTGAATCTATTGTTGAAGCATTAAAAGTTTTCTTGACTAGAATCATGGTAGATGTTTATCCTGCTGAAATTATTGTTGTCACAAAGTTTTTCTCAAGCAACTAAAAACCCTCCTGAAAATATCTTTTACAATGCACTGCTAAATAAGAATTTCCAACAGATGGTAATGGACACCAGAAAGCGATATGTTTATGATGGTTTGCTGGTTTGGAATGGTAGAACAAGATAAACAACAAAAGCTGAAGGGTCTGAGTCAGTGAAATCTAAATCTTGGATCCTTAAAAAGGTGCGTATGACAGTAACGAAGCATGGTTGGTGTCTGGCTTTGCCATGTAATGCAGGGAAACTCGCTTTATGATTGTTCCTTGAGGCTGAGGCATGGCCACATTAGTGTGGCCCAGTGATACACATGACCCATTTTTGTCATGGTCTGAAAACTTTATTCAAATAATCTGTCTGGGGGAAAAGTCTGGCAGGACTTCTACAAAGAACTCACCAAAAGGGAGGTGCAAAAACCACAGTAAAACACAAGAAAGCGGCAGCCCAACCCTGCCCCCCATATGATGTCATATGAGGACATTGACTTCATCAAAGCTTCTCCTGAGTCAAGTGTCATATGGATTCAACATATTTTAACAACGATTGGGAGTTCTTACAGATGCCATAAAACCCAAAAAGATTGTATGAGATCATATATAAAAGCTGTGGCTATGGTTGAGTATTTGCATTGGGTTGCCTGTATGATCCATTCACTGCTTGTATTTTTGTGATGTTAGGACTCGAAAGCCACTTTGTCTGTTTGGCGGTGCGACACAAATCCTAGTAGTGAAAAAAGAGAAAAAAAACAGAGAATGGATGAAGCTAGTTCGTTATGTGAACTCTCAAACTTAACAAAGGGAATCATGAATTGTTGTTTCTAGATAATCAAACACAAGAATTATGCAAACTGGCATTCCGGAGAATGCCATGGTGGCATGGCGCCACCTATATTGATGATATCTTCAAATCTCTGGAATGAAAGAGCTACAGAATTACAAAAAGATAAAACCACAAGGGAAGAAGGGGGAGGGAGAATAAACGAAACCCATCCAAGATAAACACTAGAAAATTAGCACAAAGGGCAGCAGTCACTACTACAATGTTTCTTGAGAGAAGGATTGCCCAACTGAATGGAACATCTCTCTTTTGCTCTTAAATAATATATTTTGTTTTAGAACTATGAGGTGACGGTAGTGTAGTAGATGGTGAAGATATCAAGCTACGGTAGACTCGGTGGCGCCGCCTTCCTTCTGGTCGCATAAAATGCGCTGCCGGAAATCAGAAACCATATGAGGGAGTTTTTGTGAAGAGAAATCTTTTGCTCCCAGCCCAAAAGCTCCTTGGCCTTGGAGATTTCAGGCTTCCTCTTGTGTGGATCATCCTCTGTATTGGGCCTTAACTCTATCTTTGCATTGGGATCTATAGTCCCCTGAACCACCTGAGCAAGCTCCAATGAAAACAATAAAATGCCCAAAATGCCCTCAAAAATGATCCCCAAACACAAAAAAATGACATCCAGCAATGCAAGGCAGTGAGTCCTTCTCACAAATTCATTTTGGATCAACATGACAAATTTCATCTCATTCCAAGTCTGGGACCCTAAGTTACCCCATGTGCCACCTATGCATCTCAGCCAGTTCATAGTGATTGATAAAGCAGTAGGTGGATGATGTCTGGAAATGATTGTCATTTGTGCTTTGATTTGGAAAACAATAGGTGTTCATACATTTTTCAGGTTATACTTGACTTTGTGTGGCAATTTTCAGCACTAGTTCTATGCCGTGTGCTAAGAAGAGCTATCTTTTCAGGGCTGGGTAACTCAAAGAGAAAAAAGTAGGACCCCACTATTGCCATCAGTCTATATCAATTATCAAACACTATTAACCCAAGTTTTGTTGCCTTATCTGCAGTAGATGAAGTAACACATTTGTAATATGTTTCTGGACATTCAGACACAACCACTGATCCCATCTAAATAGGTGATAGCTTCTTTTACCTGTTCCTAGTGCAAAGCTGGTAAAGCTGGTAAAGCTTTGCAATGATGTTTTTCTGTACAGTGCTTGTGATGACAAAATACAGAGGCAGAAGTTGTACAATGAATGTAATTTGGTAGGGATGACAGTCATTCCAAATAAGTTAATATGACTTGTTGACTTGTTCTCATCAATTTTGCATGAAATATTACTGATTTTTGAGTCTTCCCTTGCCCCAAAAGAAAAATGTATACACAGGAAGTCCTTTTTACTTGTGTATTTTTAAGTGAATCAGCAAAAGTTTTTGGATGCTGGTTAGTGAATTTTTGTTGTGATAGCTGATCCAAGTTAAAGTTGGTGGATAAGAAAAATCCATTCATATTTCTTCCTTATTTTTCTCAAATGATGTTATTTTATTTTATTGGCATAAACCTTTGTTCCTTTTTTGAATTTGACATTATTTATTCCTTATTTAAAAAATAAAAAAATAGAAAAGATATTTTACTCTTTTATTCTATTCTGACTCTTCTGCATATGGCTGTAGGTTGGACCAGAGATCTGCTTGTTGAAAACCCATGTGGACATATTGCCTGATTTTACTCCAGACTTTGGGTCTCAGCTTCGCACTGTATGTATTTAATTCCTTGTGTTTTGTTTTTACAGATTTCATTTTCATCCCTTCCTATTTCCTTGTGCTTTGTGTTGTAAAATTCTTTTTTTTTTTTGGTTGCTCATCAAATTAAGAAGGAATGAATCACATTATGGTTTTAGATAACTTGCACAGAGCATTATCCACCCGTTGAACGATGTATTTATATTTCATCTCATGCTATTAACTTAATAAATTTTTTTCTTTTTCTTCATAAAACAAAGTATTCCCAAAATAGATGCCTCTACTGTATGAGGATCATAATGAACACAGCCTTAAACCTTCTTTTTGGATAAGCTATTTCCCAACTTGAACGACGACCACTTGGTTGCAATGGTGTAACCTTAGTGTTGTACCTGGATCTGCTCTCTATGGTAGTTCTTGTTGTGAGAGCTGAATATTTGTTCCCTTAAGATGTTATCCGAGAGAACCCATCAAGATGGTGATTGGAACATTTTGATGGAAATGCTTGTAATCTAGGTAGACAGTAGCTTTACCCAATGAGTGTGTCTATATTCCCTAAGCAACACCTTCCTGTGTTTATGCTTAGTTGTCAATTGTCATATCTTGTGTGGACTCATGATCGTAGTTTAGACCATGACACCATTTATGGTATTCTTGGTATTGGAAGGTGATAGTCTAGTTCCAATTGGAGTAAATTCGCATCCATGTATGTATAATGGGTTTATGCCTTTTGAGTGATTCTTAATTAGAACTATTGTTATTGTTAGGTTTTATTTGATTGGGCTTATATGTGTTGAAGATTGCAGAAAAACACAATTTTTTAATCTTTGAAGATCGTAAATTTGCTGATATTGGAAATACAGTAACCATGCAGTATGAAGGGTGAGATTCAGTTCTTTGATTTTCTTTGTGCTTGCATTCTCTTCTTGTTTTTCTTTCCAGTCGTATGACTTTATTGTTCACAGAGGTATCTTCCGCATACTGGATTGGGCAGATATAGTTAACGCTCACATCATATCTGGACCTGGAATCGTTGATGGTCTTAAACTGAAGGTTTGTATTTTTACCAGAGTTACATTATTAGATGCTGAATCAACTGTAAATTGTACTTTGGGTGCTTGCACCACTTTATTTAGGATCTACATTTTATATTTAACCACTTGGTGCTGAAAGAGAGAATTCTTGGAACTGCATCCTAGGGTTTGCCTCGTGGTAGGGGCTTGCTACTACTAGCTGAAATGAGCTCATCTGGCAACCTTGCCAAAGGAGATTACACGGCTGCAGCTGTGAAGATTGCTGAAGATCATTCAGATTTTGTAATTGGGTTCATCTCTGTCAATCCTGCATCGTGGCAAGGGGGACCAGTGAATCCAACATTTATCCAAGCGACGCCTGGAGTTCAAATGGTCACTGGAGGCGATGCACTGGGGCAGCAATACAACACACCTCATTCTGTAAGTTACATTTTCATCCTGGACATTCATGTCAGTTCTGATGAGATTATATAGAGAGAAGAGACTATGAGTAGGATTGTTATTATTACTATTATCACTTTGAGTGGGGGTTGAGTGTGGTGCTACTGGTGTACTTCTCACAGCTGAGAGAGAAATTAAAAAAATGAACAATGTGGATTAGTTGTTGCATCCCCTTGCAACCAAATATTTGAAGCTGAAAACGATAATTTCTGGCCTCAATAGCTGTGAATTACAGTGTCAGGTCCCACCCATGTTGCTGTGCATGCATGTTGGGGCCTAATGTGAAAACTGAAAACACAGAGGCATATTTTGCATATGGTATGTGTCATGGCATGGGTGTCCTGCTGTTGTCAGAAAACTGAGTTCTTATCCAATATTACACACCAAAGCACTCCTTATTTCCCTTCCCCCTCTTCACCTCGAGGTAATTACAGAGGCATGCAGATTTATGTATTGTTGACGGCTTATTATGTTTTAGATTATTGATTGACCTGCAACAGAAGCTTTAGTGTTTATATCCAATGACATTTCAGGTTATCTTTGATAGAGGAAGTGATATCATAATTGTTGGTCGTGGAATTATCAAGGCAGCAAACCCTGCTGAGACTGCAAGAGAATATCGTCTTCAAGGATGGGATGCATACAAGTTGAGATGTCCTTAAGGATCTGCGACCAAGTTATTCAGCCAGCTCTATTTGCATTGCTGGAATTTGCAAGGGATGAAGTTATCAGATTTTAGCTAATTTTGTTGCGGGGCATGCCTGGAAGAATCAGATAGCCAGGAAGTTTTAGCTAATTCTGTTGTGGGTGCCTCTCTGGAAAAATGAGATAGCGAGAAGAAAATAATTTTAAAAGCACAAAATTAGTGCTTGGGAAGCTATTTATCTAGTAGATTAGCAAATTTCCTGCGTTTCCTTTTTGTTTTATGTTGTTTTCTCCATAGATCTGAACCCAGAGAATTCTGTGGAGTCTCATAATTGAGGTGTTTGGTTTCAGATGCGAAACAAGTTCTTGACTTCCTACCAGCTTGAAATTCTTACACCTCTGCAACTGTGTTAAGGCCACTTCAAATCGGAGGAGAATTTATGTAGAAGTTTTTTTGGCAGTGTTCATTAAAAAATATACTTATTTTTTCTAAAATCTAGGTGAGGCACCTTTAAAGAATGGGTAGATACATTTATAACAGATGAATTGAATGAGATTGTGGTTGTGACATCTGTCCTTGTGACAACAATGGTTGAACCAACTTAAGTATTGTGGTTGTGAGTGACATCTTTCCTTGAGACAACTATGGTTGAACCAGCTTATGTTGATGGCCTGCCCAACCAGACACTTTCTAACCATTGTTTAAGAGGAAGGCTGGTATGCCACCATTGTTTAGCATGTGTCATACTCTTTCCTGTAGCTCCTATATCTGTTGGCCAACCATAATGATTTCTTTTAATAGAATGAATTATTTGAGCGTGTCAGAGAAGATTTAAGGCCTTTCTCCCACTCACCATTGTTTCCATTTGATGGATTTGCCAACTTAAGAGCAGCACCACCAAAATTATTCTGATTCTACTAGATGAAGAACCATCTAATTGCAATCCTTCCTGGAATCCTCAATTGCATCATCTTATCTAAGAGTAAAAATCAATGTGCCTCGATGGTAAACTCCAAAATCAACAATAACCTATCTATTCAAAGTTCTGAACCAGTCTGATTTTCTTTCTCTTAGCTGTTTCTGCAACCACCATTGGTGCTGAATTTACTAATAAGTCTCGGAAACAAATTGGTCAGTGAGTCACTATCGGCTAGTTGTTCCCCTATTCGGCCTTCAGAGAACTTAATATCACTGGTCTCAAATTGGCTCTGTTGCTCTTGTTCTGATCTGATTGTATAAGAAAGCAACTATGCAAAATCAGTTTCTTCTAGTAACCTTTGTCGAAGAAATCCAAGACAAACAAATTCCTTTTAAATAACTAGGTGAACAAAGCCAGATGACTGAAGGTTCAACAATACTACAATTTTCAGAATGCACGCAGAAAAAAGTGAAACAGAGAATTTGAAAATTTTGAGTTTCTGAAAACAAGATTTGGTCATAGAAGACATGAGTCCATGACACCAGGACAAAGACTCCCTCAAGATCCATCAAAGCTCTGCCTTAGACTGAAGATAAATCCCATTAAGAATTAGGAAGGAAGAAGAGGAGGGGGAGGTAAGAGAGGAAGTCTTGATGAGACTACATTGACAGAACCAGCATGAAATTCCATATTGTGTTCTTGAGGAAGATCAACTCCATTGGGGTAGGATCTATCAATAACATGTCCATTCTTTGTTCTTGAGAGATATCAACACCATGAGGGCTGGATTATCATGGTGGTGTGAAGTAAAATTCCCAAAGTGCATGCTATTGAATAGAATGGCTAAAAGGAAGAAAATCAGAATGGTTTTAAACTTTGAATAGATAGACCATTGTGCCTAGCAGTTCGTAAGTTCATCTTTGGTTTGCAGTTTGTAAGTCCATTGTTGCCTTGCAATTTGTAAGTTCTGAAATTTCAAAACATTGAAGCATGTATTTGCCTGTATCCTTTGGGAGAATGATACCCCGTCATGAAACCATTTTTTATTGTGATCATGTGAGTTTTCACCTACTAAACTAACTAAGCAACAAGCCCGGATCCTCTACCTTCTCAATCCCTTCACACTTCTCCACTAAATATTAAGATGGGTCTAATTCTGATTTCTGTTGTCAAAATTCAGAGGTAGGCCACATTCCTAACGTATGATAAATGAGGGAGCACAAAACTCCACCTAACGGGTGGAGGATCCGAATCCCCAAGCAACATCTCCTCCTTTGCACCCTTTGCCATATGTATGCTTTTAAAACTCCCTCATATATCTCTCAATTGGTATTTGAGTTACCCATACAAAGAACTTCTAATATTGAACTCTAAACAAAAATTTTTTTTTTCCAGAGAACTCTTAAAAATGAGGTTCACCTACTAGGCTACCACACTTGATGTTCTTCATTCATGAATGTTATGTCCTACCTACTTACATTAAAAAATGTGAGAGAGTGATTTTGACAAATCAATCTTATGACCTCAATAGAGATCATAGGGGTATTTATATACAAGGGATAAAAGTACATGCTATAAGGACCATATACATTAACGCTGGTCCTATTCTCTAAGCCCCCCCCCCCCGCGCAAAGTCAATGGTCCTTCGAGGAGTTTGGGTTTGGAGCGAAGAAAACAAAAGTGGGAGTAGGAGAGACCCTTGGTCAATATATTTGTCGGTTGATCGATGGTAGAGATAAACTGAACAGAAAGCTCCTTCTTAGCCACTTTGTCATGAGCAAAATGAAAATTAATTTTGATATGCTTATTGTGAGCATGAAAGGCAGGGTTCGCAAAAAGATAAGTAGCACCAAGATTGTCACACCACAACACAAGAGGAACTGAAGGTGGAATACCCAATTCACAAAGAAGAGTGTACCCAAGAGATCTCAGTAGTGGTCGTGGCAAGAGGACGATTTTCACTCTCAGTGCTAGAGCGAGTAACTGTAGTTTGCTTGTGATATTCCCAAGGCATAAGATTCCCACCAAAGAAGACATGATAACCACCTTGAGATTTTCTATCATCAAAACATCCAAACCAGTCACCATTAGTGAAGGCGTCAATCGTATGTGAAGGTGAAGGAGTTAGATGAAGACCATATAATATAGTGCCTTTCAGATAGCGAAGAAGGTGTTTGAGAGCAATCCAGTGAGCATCAGTAGGACAACTCATAAACTAATAGAGCTTGTTAACAGAAAATGATATATCAGGGCGTGTTAAAGTGTCATATTGTAAGGCACCTACTAAAGTAACAGAGGGAACACATGGAGTAGAGATTGGTTTAGCATCGGATAAGGTAGCCTTGTCAAGTAATCCACTAATATGAAGCTATTGTGAGAGGAGTACACCTTTGTGGCATGGGAATTAATTCAATTCCAAGAAAGAATCTAGCAAGGCAAAGGTCTTTGAGAGCAAACTCCGAAGATAAGGTGGCAAGGAGATCCTCAATAGACGCAGAAAAGGGGCCCGTAATTAAAATGTCATCAACATAAATCAACACATATAACGATGGAGAGCTAGTCCGACAAAAGAGAGATGAGTCAGTCTTAGAACCAACAAAACCAAGTCTAAGCAAATAAGAACCAAGACGACGGAACCATGCCTGTGGGGCCTATTTGAGACTATACAAAGAATGTTGTAGCTTGCATACATGAGGTGGAAATTGAGAATCAATATAACCTAGAGGTTGTTGCATATAAACCTCCTCATGTAGGACTCCATGAAGAAACACATTATTAACATCGAACTGACGTATTTGCCAAGAAGATGAAATAGCTAGAGAAAGAATAACGCAAATCGTAGTAGGTTTTACCACAGGACTAAAAGTCTCTTCATAATCCAAATAATGCTCTTGAGTGTATCCCTTCGCCACTAAACGGGCTTTTACCATCGAACTTTCGCTTAATCTGAAATACCACTTACATCCAACAATAGTATGATTAGAAGGTGGAGGGGTAAGAGCCCATGTGTGATTGGCAATCAATGCATTATATGCATTATCCATTTCTTGGCGCCATAGGGAGGATTTATAGGCCTGTGAAAAATAGGTGGGCTCAACTTGAGCAATATCATAAGCAACCAAAGCTAAATGTAAGGATAGCGTTTAGCAAGTAAATTCATGGGCACCTTGGAGACACGTTTACCATCCATAGTGCGTGTAACCATTTTATGAATACGCACAAGCCCATGATTTGGAGAGGTTTCATTAGGAACTGCAGTAGAGTTATTAGAAATGAAGGAAGGCTCAGGCCCATTAGGATATGACATAGAAAGGCCCATAGGAGAAGTGGATGGAGTTGGAGAGATAGGCACATGCCCATTAGGAGAAGACATAGAAGGCCCATATAAGAAGTGGATGGGGCTAGAGGTATAGAAGATGGGGGTATGAGAGGCCCATGTGCGATAGCCAATGGAATGGAAGATGTAGACGTGGGACTGTGAGAGGGAGCCACAGGCTAAATCTTAAAAGAAAAAGACCATTCATTAAAAAGAACATGCTGAGAAATAATCACACGGCTAGTGAGAACATTGAAGCATTTGTATCCATGATGCTTAGGACTATAGCCAGTGAAAACACAAGGAGAAGAGCGATTGTCCAATTTATGACAAGTGAAAGGGCGAATAAGTGGATAGCAATGACAGCCAAACACACGTATGAAGTTATAATTTGGATCCCTATTATAAAGACATTGAAAAGGTGAAAGGAAACCAAGGGCAATAGTGGGTAGGTGGTTCATAATGAACACAACAGCAATGAAGGCATCACCCCAGAACCGAATAGGCATACCAGTCTGCTAATAAAGCAAGACCCATTTCTACAATTGTCGATGACGACGCTCATCGTGGCCATTTTGTTCAGAAGTAGTAGGGCAAGTCAAGCAATGAAGAATACCATAGTCAGTCAAAAAAAGTGAGAAAGCGCAACACTTGCCTCCCCAATCAGACTGAAATTGTTTGATGGATGTAGAGAACAAATTTTCTACCATGGCTTTAAAGATCGGAAAAACTCTCAACGCATCTGATTTGTGAGAGACTAAGTATATCCAAGTAAACCTAGTGTAGTCATCCACAAAACTAACATAATATTTGTGCCTCTCTGTGGATGCTTCAAATGCCGGTCCCCATAAATTAGAGAAGACTAGTTCAAGAGGTACAGTGGTGTGTGTAGAACAAGAATTAAAAGGGAGTTTATGTGCCTTGGCCAAAGCACAAGGATCACACACAGTCCAATTATTACAATGATGTGAAGACAAATGAAACTAAGAAATAATTCTGTTTACAGTTCTAAAATTCACAAACTTCCCTTGAAACATCAATCCTTTTCTTCGTCGGAAAGCTCTCAAGCAAGTGTTCATCTTATTATGTTTTTCTTCTTCATCTTTGGTCTTTCTTTTAGATCTTTTGAGGTCCTTTTATGATCTGAGATCTATACTTTACCTCTTCTTTATGCTACACGTTTTTATCCCTTTATATATCTCTCAACCAAACTCATCATATTTCCTCTCTAGTTAAGCCCACTCCCTCATCATAATCTGCCTATATAAACCATTGTGATGGTCTTTTATTGTTGATGGAAATTATGTAGCTTAGATCTCTATTTGGGGGCTAGGCCTTGGCTCAATGGGCTAAACTTTGAGATATGTACCTTGATGGTAAGTTGTCTTCATTTATTTTCATTACATGACTAACACTCAAGTATTATGTAGATGAGATGCTAAAACACCCCTCTCTTCCTACTACGCGTGACCATCCCATCACAACCAATGCCCCTGAGAAACCTTACTCAAAACTCTGAAACAACAAGTTGTGAGATCCAAAACTTACCCTCGCAAGGGATGTCTCAAATCTGGACCTGCTCCTCTTAGAAGCCTGTATGAACACCTACCACCAATTTTCTATTTATGGAAGGATATCTCACCTTTTATACTCTCTATATTGTTTACTTCATCACCCGAATGCTTGCTTCTCTGTGGCAAGCTACAATCCACTTTGCCCATTCCCCTACCCTCTGGTGCAGAAGCAAATGGTGAGGCCTTCAGCTTGGGCAAATTCACCTAGCTCATCACAACAACCCCCTCCCCCTACGGCTAGAAATGGACACCCTCTATATCACATTGACAAGAAAAAATGCAAGGCCCTCTCTAAGAAGGAATGAGTCACCAAGGTTCTTGGGCCTCTTGCAATGATTTACCGATTTCTCCGGTGATTGAGGAGAACATAATTTTATATGGGTATGCCATTGGTCTCCAAGCTGAGTCAATTCTAGCTATAGGGGAAAAAAAACTTACTACCTCGTGGGCTCCCTTAGGAGCTTTTCAAGTGTTCTATACTGGATTGACTCGTTTAAAGCAACAATTGTCTTAGAAGAGAGGAGGAACCAAGTTTTCTCCCTTTCCCATGGTGGCTGAGAACTTCACTTCTACACTTATCTTTCAAGCCTATACTTGAGTTCAGATCGAATGAGACTCTACCACCTATAGTAGTATGGATTCAACTGATCAGGGGAATAAGCACTAAGTTTCTCTCTTATCCTCTTATCCATAGAGCTACTGTTGTTATTGGCAGAGTGGTAGAAATACATCTCAACCCTATAGATCTTGGGCTTCCTAGAAACTATGCTAGGGCCAAGATCATGCTTGATATCAATAATAGAGTTGGCTTCAAAGCTGTGATCCATAGCCCTGCTGGAGTATGGATACCTGTGCAATTTCTATATAAGGTAAAAACTCTTTGTTTCAAATGTGGTAAGATATGCCAACTCACTAAACATTGCACAAAGGAATTTGGTTTTAACCCTACCACTGATGGCCAAGCTCAAAAAGGAAATTTGGGGATTAATGATTTCTTTAAGGGGCTACAAACTGAACCCATTCAAGGGGGGCTCTCTAGATTTCACTCTACTAGAGATCTTGACAAGTGTCTCTACCAATGTTGGACCTTATCTATAATTTTGATGAGATACCTTCTTCATCTTCTATGGCAGTGGATGAGACTGTTATTCCTCTTGGAGGCATTGATACCTTAGGGGGGGGGGTGAGGGTATTGACCTCTTAAATTTGAACTTCAATACCTCATCTCCACTGAATTTGGAAGATGTGTTTCCCTTACCTTGCTCAGGCTTTGAACTTCCATTTGGCTTTGCAAACCAAAAGCTATTGGAGAGTGATAATCCTCACTGTAATACTTCTACTAATGACAAGGGAATCAATGATTGTTTGAATCTATATCTTCATACGCAGGCTATCAATAGAAATGAAAGTTTCTCAGTTAGAGCTTTTGAAAATTTCACCAATCAACAACACTGTCTCAAATTGCAAAGTGATCCCTTTCCCCATGTTAAGTCACCCCTTGTGCAACCTAATATGAGCACAAGTAAACTACACATACAGGGGTTGCATATGCTGTAAACTCTCCCTTTCTCTCAAGCCTAGTGATACAACCAGCAATGGTGGTGTAAGGACCCTAAGAACAAAAGGCTTGTTCACAACTCTTGTAAAATTGCAAATGTTGATGCTACAAAGGGATCTAAAACAAGGAGGTCCAAAGAGAAAAAAGCAACAATAGGAGTACAAGAACCTACAAATATAGAGAATGCAGAGAAAAGAATTGTACTCAACAAAATTTCTGGAGAAGCAAGAGAAACAGAAAATAGAGAAGCCCTAACAAGCCATGCTCTCAGTGAAGACAAATCTGCAGAAGCTGTAGAAACAGAATAAACTAGAAAAGATCGATCAACGGAGAATCCTACTTACTACATTGCGGTAGCCAGAGCAATAACAATAATAGAAAAAGGGAAAGAAGTAGCAAAACATGAAGAACAAACAGAAAGAGAAAAGGAAAAGCAATAGAAAAAGAAACAGAAATAGAGGCAACAGAGTATGATGAAGAAGAAGAAGAAGAAGAAGCAGACTCAGAAGAGGAAGAAGACTCAAAGACGATACCAGAGGCTGAGTTAGAAAAGGAAAAAGAAGAATCAAGAACTACTCTTTTCAATGGAAAAGAAAGAAAAAAATACAAGAGAAAGAAGCAGAGAAGAAGCAGAAATTAAAGAAGCAACAAAACTTGAATCACATTACAAAAATACCTCAAGAAGTTCCAAAGAAAAATATAGAAGGGAACAATATTGGAAGACAGCAAGAAAAGCAAAAGAGGAGGGGAACTACATCACAAAAACAGAAGCAAGTAAGAGAAACATATCTGATCCACAAAGAAGCACAAGCCAAGGAGGCACACCTCAAAAAATTTCTGAGAAAATTTGAGAGGAATGGAGGGATCTTCAACAATTCTGTTACTGCACGCAGTGTCAATTTTTATTGTTTATGTGTGGAACCTATAAATTCTGATCCACAAAAGCCATTGCCCTCAACTCGGGGGGGGGGGGGGGGAACCAAGTTCCTAACCCAAACCCTGGTAATAATTAGGACTGAAAGAGAATAAGAGTTTCTGAAACTCTACCTGCACCAGACCCTGTTGACATCCTCAACAACAATCTAGATTCTGTGTTAGCTACCTGCTCACAACCTTGGGACATCTTTCAATGCGACAGGCTGAGCATTGAGGCTTGTTTCTATAATTTCATTTTGCAAAATAACTTGATGTAGTCAATGATGAACAATAATAAACTACAACCAGTTTCAAAGTCTCAGAATGAAAGCTAGGACCAAGAAGCCAAAGCCTCCTAGGTCTTTCCTTATCATCTCTACAGTGATTTTTTTGACAGTTGTATTACCCAATTTATATGTGTCTTTAGTATTCTATTTTGTTGGTTTAACAACATCAAATTCATTAGGTGGAATGTATCATGCTTAGGTTGGTGAATTTGCATCTTACTTTACCTTGTCTTGTGTGATAGCCTCTCTTTAATCTTTACCTTGTATGCAATTTACTTTACCCTTGTCTAGTGTGATAGCTTCACTCTAATCTTTACCAAGTATATTATGTGTTGTCCTTTTTTGTTTCTATTTATCTTTTCTCTGTTGTCTTGTCTCTATTGTCTGATTCTATACACTTGCTTGAGGCTTTCAGGAGAAGATATCTTTCTACTACTGCTTAGGTTTCCTTGGGAATCTTTGGTTGCCTTTATCCCAATGAAAATCCTTTTATGGAATGTAAAAGGCTTAATCAGAATGTTCACCCCCCCCCCCCCCAATGTTTATCCAAGATCATCAAGAAACAGGTTGTAGATTTAGTTTTCTTATCTGAAACAAAACGCCAAAACCATGAAAAACCTTTCATCCAAAAGAAGTTTTTTAGAAATCTTGAACCAATAGCTTTCTCAAATAGCTATGGGAAAAGAGGACTTAAAGGAGGACTTTGAATTCTTAAGAACCCCAACATTGAAACCTCTATCATTCAGATACATCAATCCTTCATTGTTGTCATGTGCTCTCTAAACAAATTTAACTGGATAATTATAGCTATCTATGCTCCCCCTCATTACTTAGAAAGAAAACTATTATGGAGAAACTTTGTAGTTTCGTTGAGAAGCTCTCTCACCCTTTCCTTATCATGGGAGATTTCAATGAGGTCTTAAAACCTAAAGACAAGATAAGAGGACCATACAAAGCTTCACCTTCTCTGCATCTACTTTCCCAAATCTGTACCAATTTTTTTCTTAACCAACTCTCAAGATCTTGGAACCCCTTCACTTGATCAAATATGCAACAACCACCAAACCTGGTAAAAGAAAAATTAGAGCTTGCTTTTACATGCCTTACTTGAATTTCTCTCTTTCCCAATGCTTCACTCCAAACCCTACCTAAAATTGGATCTGATCATAACCCTCTACTTCTTTATACTGAACCCCCAACCACTCTGGACATAAATTATTTCATTTCCAAAATGCCTGGTATCAACAACCCGATTTTCTAGATCTATCAAAAGAGCTTGGGCCAATGATGTTGACCAGGGATTACACATCAAGTTGGCAAATCTATCTAAATTCCTCCAAAATTGGAACATGTCAGTTTTTTGAAATATTGACAATCTCTTTTCACTAATCTCTGTTGAAATTGATGTTCTATAGGCTACCAACAACTCATATCCAAATCTTATTAGTCAAAAAATCCACACCATTAAATGGGCTCTTTAGGCTGAAGAACAATTCTGGTTTCAAAAATCTTGAGAGAAATTTATTTCTTATGGAGATAGAAACACCAAGTACTACCATCTAGCTTCAAAAATCCACTATCACAGGAAGAAAATTAAATCTTTGCAGTATGAAGGCCAAACCATTAAAGATAATGTAGAGATTGCAAGAGCCTTTGCAAATTTCATGATAATTTCATGAGAAGTCTTCTCACCTCTTCGAATCCTTTGGATCCTAATTTTGTTGAAGCATTTCCCCCCCCCCTGGACCAAAATCTGATCCCACAGATGATCCCCAACCACCATCCATTTAGGAAATCAAATCTACCCTTTTCACCTTGGGACCACATAAAGCACTAGGGATGGATGGATTTAATGCCTACTTCTACCAGAAAAATTGGGATCTTATTAACTTTGAGTTATGCTCCTTGTTAGGATTTTTTTTTCCCTTAACATTGACCTACCCATTGGTACTAATTACACCCTATTGTGGTTTGTCCAAAAAAAGTGACAGATTTCAGGCCCATTAGTCTTTGCAATGTTACTTATAAACTACTAACTAAAATCTTAGCTAGAAGAGTGAAACTATGCTTGCAAAACCTAATCTCACCTTGTCAAGGGGCCTTCGTTCCCAATAGGCAGATCTCTGATAACATAATGGTTGCACATGAGATATTTCATTACATGAACACAATAAGAGCAAAGACTGGCCTTGTAGCACTCCAACTGAATATGCCCAATGCTTATGATAGGGTTGAATGGGATGTTATTTCTCATTTATTTCGACTATGGGGTTTTGATACCCATTGGTGTAATCTTGTCAAAACCCTAATATCTTATGCATCTTACTTTGTTAAACTTAATGGTTGCCTCTATCATTGGTTCATGGGAACTCGAGGCCTAAGGCAAGGATGTCCCTAAAGCCTTTACCTCTTCCTTATCATTATGAAAGTCCTCTCTAGACTCCTTATGGAATACAGGAATCTCAACCTCTTCAAAGGTATCAAATTTCCAGAAATGCTCCAAAAGTCTCACAAATCTTTTTTGCATATGACACTTTCCTCTTCTGTAGAGCAACAAATGAAGATGTACTAGCATTACAAGCTACCATCGACTTATTCTCCGACATCACAAGACAACGAATCAATTTTGGAAAAAGTGGTGCATTTTTCTCCAGAAATATGGATTAGGTAATATATGAGCAATCTCCCAACTTAAGGTTAGATATTTTCCTAGTGTTTGATCACACCAAATGTACCAAACTAGTTACTTTTGACAACAGGACATATAAGGTCCAATTGTAATGAGACTATGTCTCATACTGGTTGTAGTTACCACTTATAATTTTATCCAATTTCTCTTTATCATTAAAAAAAATTCTAAAATTCACATGTCCAAGACAAGAATGCCAAATTGAGGGTGTAACATGAGCAGCAGAGAGAGAAAACACCAGATCAACAGCAG
Source organism: Hakea prostrata (assembly GCF_041222555.1). NCBI lineage: Eukaryota > Viridiplantae > Streptophyta > Magnoliopsida > Proteales > Proteaceae > Hakea > Hakea prostrata. Next base: position 45,738,811 of record NC_142601.1, on the reverse strand, counting down.
GAACTGTCTCAATGAACTAATATAAGCCATTCTTAAGTCTCCCTTATAGTAGGACTTGGCCCGAGGATCGATCCTTGACATAGAAAATTTTAGCATGAAATTCAAAGAAAATTGGATGATCATTAGTAGTTGGCTCACAAACAGTAAAGAATGAGAAGCATTCGGCACATGTAAGACATTATGCAGACACATACACGTTGTTGATGAAGAGAGACAAGAAGTACCAATATGTTTAATACACATACCTAAACCATCTCCAATGGCTACCGATTCAAGACCAAGATATTCAGGGGCATTGCTAATGGAGCTGAGATCAGAGGTCAAATGATGAGTTGCTCTTGTATTAGGTATCCAATTAACTGACAGACGAACAACAGAGCCACCAAGAGATCCAAAGAAAGAAGCCAAACAAGCTTGAGGAGAAACAGGGGAATCAACACAACCAAAAGCATAATGTTGACGATGGAAACAATGCTTAGCAACATGTCCTGGTTTGTTACAAATTTGACAAAAAGAATTGCTACAGCCACCAGAAGACCGAGAAAAGGAGCGAGCACAAACATGACCTCCAAACTAGCGACCACAAGAATGAAAATGTGATGTATGCACAAACGGAGAGGAGACAGAGGAAGAAGCAAACTGAGCAGTCACATTAGTAATATCTTGAAAGATGCTTGCCTGTCTAATTTCTTCAGAAAGAAGAAGGCCACGCAGATCTTGAAACTTAATCGGTGTGTCTTGAGTGGTAATTGAAGTAACAATACTCTGATAATCGGATACAAATCCACCAAGGGCAAAAAAGAACTAGATCAAAATCATAAATTGGAGAAGATGCAAGAGATAAGCATCTGAGAGTTGTTTAATCTTGAATAAACATGTCTGCATAGAGTCCAAACCTTTCTTGAGATGATAGAGCTGCAACCTCAATTGCATGACATGAGCTTGGGAGGGAGAGGCATAAGTTGTTGCAAGAGAATCCCATATCTCTTTTGAAGTAGCAGAACCAACAACTTCAAAGTGAACCGATTCGATTAATGAAGAATACAGCCAACTAAGCAGCAATTGATTGCACATTTTCCAATGAAAAAACTTAGGATTAAGTGTTGGAGATGATGAAGCCAAATCAAGAAAAGGAGATGGATAAGGGAGAGATCCGTCCACAAACCCTAGAAGTTCAGAAGAGACTAACAATGGCATAAATTGTGAGCGTCAAACCAGGTAGCTGTTAGAGGATAGTTTCACCGAGAGATAGTGGTGAATATTAGCAAACGATAGATTCAAATGGTGTTCAAAACTTTGGAGAGTTGAAGAAGATGAAGCAGAGGCCGCCATGAGAGCGTGAGAGAGATGCTACAAGAAAGGACAGAGAAGTTTCAAGAACCAAAAAGAGAGAATGTGGAGAGAGACAAAGAGTGGATCGTAACCCACGAGTGATACCATGAGTGAGTGTGATTTTGACAAATTAATAGAGATCATATGGGTATTTATATACGAAGGATAAAAGTGCATGCTATAAGGACCATATACATTAACACTGGTCCTATTTCTCATTAAAAAAAAAACCCTCATCAATTACCTGTAAAAAAATTATTGCCATGTCATAAAAAAAAAACAATTTCTTTCTTTTCCTTTGGTAGAATAAAAAAATTAAATAAATAATTCTACCCAAAAAAAAACCACTAATAAGTTGGTTTCCCTAGAAATGAACATTACAGTAGAAGCTTGAAAAAGAGAAAAGGCATGCTAAATATCCTCAACCAAATGCTTTAGACTTGAAGGGACTACTTCATTTTCTCCATTAATGAAGTTGATTGCTTCTAGACAGTCTCTGAATCGACCAACGCCTCCTTTGCAAACAACGCTGCTTCTCAAGGCTACTCAATACCCTCCACATGAAGGACTTGACTTCAGGCAGAGCAATCAAGAGGTTTTGTTAAAGCACTCTAGTTAAATATGAACTAATGATTGTCTCTCTACATAATCCTACCAAATGTTCATCCATTTTGCACACAATTTAGGTTAACAAAGCTATGTTATGTATAGCAAATGCAAGTCTATGAAAAAATGCCCGTCTTTCCACTCATGTATTCAATGCACTCATTAGCAAAGAGAATTTGCTTTACATGATCCAGGAAATACATGAACAGAAGACAGAAAATGTAACTACTACAGGAAAAGCTGCTAAATAAAATTCAAGTGAGGTCAATTACGTGCTCATTGCTCTTTCCAAATCCTCCCAGTCACCCTCAGCTTCAACTCCTTCCTGTCGCCACCTGAGAAGAAGAGAGCCATGTTGCGTTGGATAATGAGCCCATCAAAACTGTCACGCACCTTCCTATGACTATCCCTTATGCTTCTAGGAACACCTTGCCATATCATCTTCCTACCATTACCACCCACTTCAAGGCTGTAACTGTACTTCTTGGCTTCATTGTCATCACCCATGAACCGCAGGAATGCTATATACACTGGTGCCATACCAAGCTGGAATGCCTCAAAGTGCAAGCAGAAATACTGGCCGAAGCAACTGAAAACCTGCATACAAGAAACCAGACAATGGGAATCCATTGCATCTTCAGGCAAAACAAATTCGTAAGATTACATCGAAATTCAACCAGACTCGATTTCTGGATCTTATGCAGGAACTAGACGACTCTATTCCATCCACAACAATCACTTAACCCTCCCAGCAGAAATTTTTGAGGGGTAGCGTGCAAAAACATATTGGAATAATGGGAGATGGACAGGGGAACAATACAGGTCGCAGATACAGTTCAACAATGAGATGTAAAATTTGGACTGGCCATGCCCGCCATACAGTTGGAGACAGCCTCATGTCAATAGAGAAGGGTGACTTCTATCCAGAGAAAACCCTCTGCAGAATCCAATGCATTTTAGGGGGGTTGGGGGGAAGCAGTAAAAATGCAAGATGACATGAACAATAAAGCAGAAGATGTACCGTCAACATCCATGTGGCATTCTCTACTTCATGGGGATTAGATTTTACATAGCGATGATTGAAAGTACTGCCATTGTGCATGTCCACTTTGTGATCATCTTTCAGGTGGGCCACCAGCTCAGGGATATCACCAATGACTGTGCACTCCGAGCCAGCATATGGACAGTTGTACGGTCTAAATGCACAGTGTGATTCATGCTTTAGCTTGCTATAGTAAGGGTATATGCCAGTGCAACCAAAATTTTGATACTTGCATGGAAGTTCAAGTGAAGCTGCAACCTTCTCTAGTGCAAGACATCTTATATTGCCTAATTCATGTCGGCAGGTGGGGCACCTGTTGTGCACCCTAGGCTTGCAACCGGAACACAATGTGTGGCCATTCGAGCACTGCAACCACAAAGAGAAGATAAAAGAGAATTGCTTCAGCATAATCAATCTCTCCGTTTTAAAAAAATAAAAGGGGGAAAAGTTTAAATGTAAATGTAAAATATCAAAGCTGCTTTACAACCATTTCCATCCCGGATACAAAAGATTAGAGGTTCGAACTTCTACTAAAAGGAAATAGAACTACAAGAAGAAACATATTGACCAATGAAAGAAGTTTCTAAGGCCATGGATTTTAATTTTACAAGGTACAATACACCCACGAAAAGAAGAGGAAAAGGAACTTGTCATGGTAGTAAGAAAAATAACATGGAAAGTAGTAAATCAACAGTAAAATTATCTAAAAGAATAAAATCCCAGATGACATGGCAACTAACTATTGTAGTCTCTGAAGGACACATTGCAGAAATGCCTGCTAATTTAAGTAATAGCAAAACAATGATGACATAGAAGTCCTTACATCCCACATTACCAAAACAAAAGAAAAAAAAAGAGGGAGGTTGGACTAAGAAGTTATGAAAAGAACTACAAACATCTCATAACAAAAAATGGAAAAGTAGAGCAAAATAAAATGTCCAAAGACATTTCTGACAGGCCAGGAGAGACTGTTCATCAGAAGGTATATGGAAAAAAGCAAAGTACCAATGCACATGCCTCAGTTAAAACTTATAACAAAATTGAGAATGATGTTTTCATGATGATCAAAGGCAAGAACTCCCATGCAACACAAGGCAGCAATCAAAGCTCAAATGAAGACCAAAGTTGCAGCTGGAAATGCAGTATGTTTCTCTTAGACAAAGAACCAGGTGGAAATTTGAATCAGCACTGTACCACATGGCTAGAGCAACCATGTTGTTTTATCTTTTCTTACTCAATAATTTAAAAACTGAAAAATAAGAGGAAAGAAAGAGATTTTGGCTATAGACTTAGATGGGGGAAAAAAAGTTTTTAGTAAACATACTAAGGATTTAGCAGGCTAAAGAAACCATTGAATCCATCACACTTGCACAGAAGGATATGATCATATAATGGAACTAGAGATTATAATGACATGAGTTGCACAACAAAATATCTATAACATCGAAAACAAATACACAATAGATTCACTCTTTCGTTAGACGAAATAAAAATATGCAGCTTGATTACACCAACAATTTCAACATGAAGTGATGTCAAACATACTCAACCCCATCTCTCTGTTACAAGCATTTAAATGAATTGGAGGGATCTACAAAAATTCCTAGAAACATAAAGAAGAAAGTCCAGGGCTTGGAATCCAAAATTTAAGTTCATATTTGACATCAAGATGGCTTTAATCCCACATCAGATTGAGAATTTCAATGTCTGATTCTTGAGGAGGCTCAAAATGAGTTGCTTAGATGACTGCTATAATATGGAATTTTATTATGCTTTTCCTTTACTAATTGTTGAAATTAGAGGCAGAATGCAACTGTGGCCCATTAGTAGTTGACCTGGCACTTGAACAGTCAGGTTTTACTTTATCGTTATTGTAGTTGGCGTTACTGTGAGCATCATCAAATGGACACTTTTTCCAGCCCAAAAGAGTTGAGGACTTCCCTGTATTGAGTCAACTTTTTTTCTTCCACCTTCCATCTCCCCCCCCCCTCAACCCTCAATGTTTCTCACTGTTAAATGGCTACAAACCCATGGGGTGGGAATTTACATTCCAAATCAAACCATAGACAGCAGAAAAAATGGCTGATTGAGAAGTTACCAGCTTCTTCCTCCCCCTTCTATTGATCCGACATTTTTATATTGATTTTTTAACCCCATGAGAAAGCTCTTGTTGAGCTTCTTCATGTTGCTTTCCTACTTGATGTCTCCCTGGAAGCGAGTGGATACTCAGTCCAGACACCACCACTTTCACTTGGTTATGATGAATTGCTAGGACTTATTCCTGGAAATTAACTCAGTTATTTTCCTGCATAAGGCATATAATCAAATTTTTTTTACTCAGCCAAAAAAACATATGAATGGCTTGGGAAAAAGGGTTTTGTAACTCATCCAACAGTTCGCTTACTCCTTCAAGCTAAGGGGAAAAATATATATGTAAGATTAGCATTGATTTTTAGGATTTAAACATTGGAAACATTAAACAGAGCTCATAATCATTCCCAGCAAATACAAGTATCAGATCAGGGTGATGCCACATTGGCTAGATCAGCTGACCCAGTCAATGATCAGCATCTGAAAAGCAAAAGCTTGTTACTACCACTGGATCAACCAATTAACTATCTATGTCACATTTGATAAAATTCCATTCGGTACCTATAAAATAACAACTCAAAACAGTTAATTAAGCTTGCCTCAAGAAAAGCTACACAGAGTATTAAAACAAGCATAAGAAGACAAAAAGGCAAGAAATCATGCACCTCGAAGACAAATAATCATGCATCCCAATAAGATAAAGAATCATGTATCCCAACTCAAACTGCAACAAAATATTTCAAACATACCTGATGGATGGGAGGGTACATAGCATTTAAGCATACTGGACATTCCAACAATTCACGAACACTGCTAGCAACTGTCACATTAGGTTTTATAATGTGTGGAGAAGGATCATTTGGATGTTCACAAATATCCATCTTGTCTTCCCCATTAGGAAGATCAATAACAACATCAGGCTTGGACCTCATATCATCAATATAAGCAGCTTGAGAAGCCATTGTAAAGTAGCACAGCCTATCGTCTACAAGAAAAATTAGCAATCACATCGATCACAATGTTCATGTAACATTGGCAAGAGACAACAAATATACTAGTACACATTCAAGCAGAAGACAACGTCAACAACTTCAATACTTCAATGTACAACAGACTAGAGTTTCAATTAGTACACAAGTAAATTTTCACCTTTACAAATTACTAAGGAGCTTTTACGTATGAATTCAATTCCCTTCTATTCGAATTACAAAACTACAGTTATAATCTGTTGATGTAGAATGTTCTCAGCACATTGTCACTCAAAATTGGATTCTTTTGATGTATCATTGTAAACTCTAACATATGCATGCTTGTAAGTACAGAAGGAGTTATGGCATTCCTCCACACATTACCCAGTAACCTGTTGCTTACTGCTACCAGGGCCTTCTATTTAGCTAGACAAATAAAACAAAAGACCTGTGATGCCGATCCATCACCTATTCTCAACATTGTACCCATCAGTTCACTCAAGACAAAGCAACAAGCTCTGCAGAGCTCAGCTGCATCATCTTCCACAGGCTGGTTGACATAATTTGTGATAGATTTAAAGCATTAAAAAATAATAATAATAATAAATATTGAAAAAATAAAATCCATCTTTCTTCGCCAACTGTGAAGTAAAGAGCTGCTGTTTCCTTTCTTTTTTTTCAATAGGTAGCAGCTGAGCTCAGAGCAATTAAAATCCAAGATGAGAATGAAACTGTAAGTGGATATCAAGAATATACATTTAGGGCAAGGGGAACTGGACAATCACTGAGTTTCTATCTTTAGGGGATTGTAAGAAGCTTGAATTTTCAATGCCTAAATACTGAGATGGGAGGATTGAAGCATTTTACCAGAGTTGGTGTCCGATACTTGCAGTAGTAAACATTACGTCATTGAGATGAGACATACCAGTAGATCTCACTGTCAATCAATGTTGGCCATTTATCTCAAGCTATAATGGCCAGAGACATTCACTGTTTTGTAATTCAGTTTAGAAATGTTGATCATTTAGGTCTTCTCTAATCCCAAGCAACAGTAAGAAATGTTATCACCGAAACTAGAAAACATTCAATTCCTTAGATCCTAGCCAAATCTTCAACTCTAACCAAAAGTCTATCAATAAAACCCAGTTGTCATCCCTAGCAATTTCCACAGCCCACAAGTCAGTCATAATGACTTCCTTTCAGTTCCCTGGAATTGCCTCCTGTAAAAATGATCTAAACTAACCTGCAATTAATGATCTCAATATGTGATTGCAATTTTTGCTTGGAGGCTGTTTCGATACCTTGACCTCAACCTACAATTGTGGTCTACCAACCATTGCGCCAAGGCCTGCCCCAAGCCTTGCAACTGCTTGGTATGAGGCCTTAAACTTCAGATAGAGGTCAATCACCCATCACATTCCAGAAAAAGCCCCTGCCAGACTTTGAATTCCTGATTTCTTCTTCTAATTCTGAATTTGTTTTACCATTCTAAACTTCTTTCATCTAATACCTAATTAGGTTCCTGAATCAGAATTCTAGGTTTGGTGATCCTAAACCCTTATCTAGTGGACTGGTACCAATTTTACCTGTCCACCAACCCCATTTAATTGGGATGAGGCTTCTTGTTATTGTAGTTGTTGTTGTTGTTGTTGCTATATACCAATTCTACCTCTCCCAATGGACACACCCTTTCCATGGGTGAACTTCAAGCAGTTAGCTATATAGGAAAACACAGAATATTCAACAGCCCTTGATGTAGAAAATACAAGGTGGCCCACAAGTCTACTATTGACTTGACAATTCTTCTGCACGTAAGACTAATCAAAATTTCCACAATTTGCAAGGTCTATTTGATACATCAGTTTTGGTGTACCAAAAAAGACAATTAGTGCAGGCTCAAAAGCTTGTAGAGTTGGCATAGAAAACTTTTATCCCCAAGGTATCCTAATTTCAGGATTCAAAGTCCAATAATCATTTGTGAGTTTAGCAAATGAAATTTCAGAATGCAATAAGTGTCCCACATATGCTCACTTCTGATCCATTTTTCAACCTCATTCATTTACAATAATCAAATGTGGCATAATAAAAAATTGAGCAAATTTCTGAGGCAAGACACTGTGCATCAAGTAAAACCAAAAAGTGAGACAGAGAAAATGGTCTGCCTGTAGCATAAATCAATTCACAATGAATAAGTGGCTTAAGTTCATCAATAGCACAAACTGGTATTAAGGGTTCAACTTATTGCTTCCTTGTTTCCAATGAAGCTCCAAAAAGGATTTAACAATTTAACCCAACTGCCTCCACTTAAACTTTTCATTGGACTAGTCTGAGACAATGACAATCAATCTAATCTCCACCATCCGGATTTTTGGCAGCAATACATGTCAGGTTGGTTGGTTGATGGCAAAAGAATTATCTAAAAACCATGTCTATCTGTATAGACACATACCCTACCCAATATTTACTCATCATATTCATTAGATCTTGGCAAAACAATTGTCTCAAAACTTGTTCACTGTTCACCAGAGCTTATAAAGCTGTGGACAGAGGCTAGGCTCTGGCATATCAAGTAATCATACACATTCAACTTATTGCCACACGATTATGGAGCAATAGTACTGCCCGTATTTTATGCATTGCATCAGGCATGTTCCGCCAGTAGGACCACTGAAAAATGTTATAGCATTGGATTCGTCCATTTTTTCATCCTACTATCATTTCATGTATCTTCCTTCTGCTGGGTTTATAGCCTCCATCGAAACAAAAGAACAGAACATTGAACAGCCAATCCACAAATCGATAGAGAAAACTAACGCTAAAACGGAAAAAGAAACAAGAAGAGTTCTACCGGGAGAAAGCAAATAAACAAAAATAATACACCAACTCAATTCTCAAGCAAACCCTAAAAGAACACCATACCCATAACAAATTATAAACAAAACTTGTAAAAGATCCAACATTTCTCGGATGACAGCTTCTGTATAAAAATCTCTTTAACAACACAAGAAAGCCGAGAATCAACTACCAAGAAACATTTCAAAGCAAATTAACCCCAGAACAATCAACAGAATACGAAACAAAGTGAGCAAATAAGGTCTAACCTGGCAATACCTCTGATGTCAAAAGAAACCCATAAAAGCAAATCCAACGCTTATGACTTATCAGAAAGAGAAAGATTCAACCAACAACCATCTTATCTAATAGCAGACGAATCCGAAGAAATTCGAATTAAAGACAGGGAGGGAGAGAAAGGGGGAGCGTAAAAGACAGCGATTCCTCGGAAAGATACAAAGGAAAAGAGAAGAAGTGGGGTCTGATCAGAATCTCTCTCCTCTCCGCTCCTGGAAATTTTCAAGATCTGATATTATAATCAGAAAATCAAAGCGTACGGTGATGGGTTTTAAAGACTCACAGAGATAGGGACAGAGATAGAGACAGAGGTAGAAAATCAAAACGAAGAAGCGCCAAGAGGAATTGGAATTAGGTTGTCTGCAAAGGCTTCTGAGCAGAGAGAGAGAGGAACAGTGGCCCGGAATTGCTGTCATCTGTCTGAACCATAAATACTGTGATGGTCACGCTTTGAGCTTCAGTATTTATTTACGTACACATGGGGTTCATTTAAATAATACGATTCAAATTTTTGAAAATAAAAATGAATTTTAAATTGGAAGGGCCTTTGTCCAGTTTTTGAAATTCAAAACTTCTGAAGGTCCACGTTAACTTGTTTTTGTTGAATCTTCTTCTTCTTCTTGTTTGACGGGCACACGTGATCTTCTTGGAATTGGAAGCACACATGTGAAAGATTAAACTTGCTCGAAAATTGTACTTAAAAATATATTTTTCTATTTCGAATAATATTACATAATTATATAATAATAATAGGGTTATTTTTCATTTCAAAAGATGAAGAATTGATGGAAGGAGCAATTGTCACCTTATCATACCTGGATTTTGGAAGGATTTTGTGAAGAGCCCTTAGTTGTCTTATTGCAAATGCTAGATAAAAATTGAGGAAGATGGATGAGATTATATTTCTTGGTGAATTTGAATATATTTTGGATCTAAACTAGGAGGTACCTCTTTGCCTTCTTTTGATTTGTAATTATTTGAATTATTTTATCCCAACTTTCACTATTGTAATGAATCACATACCCATTATGATTCACAGTAACATTTTCACTCGAAGTTCAATGTGAGTTACCTTTCAAAGTAGATGTTTTTAGGTAAATTGTCAATTATATTAAGAAAATTCTGTATTCGATTAGCTACAGAAAGAGCCGGCGGGCCCAGTTATGTCTGGTTTCTAAGCCCGTAAGACAAAACCAAGTGAGCGGTGTCATCTAGTTTAAACCCAAGAGGCAAATTACCTAACAACTAGGGGGTCGAAACAGGTCAGACAGTCAAACAAAATCTCATCTAAATTGTATTAGCTCTCTTAAGATTGAAAAGTAAATATAAACATTTAAAGGACTGAATGCAAATTCTTCATTATGATAAAAAATAAATTGAATAGTTATACAGTTCTATAAAATTTTGTGTATAGTTTTTTTTATTTGTTCCTCAAGGTTTAGTGTTGTTAGCATTTTATGATTTGTTGAAAACATAATTCACATAAGTATGATAAATTAATAAGGTTGAATCCACTCACAAAATCAAGGTAGTCAAACAAATTTTTGTTTACCAAAAAAAAAAAAAACAAATTTTTAGATAGATTCACTTGTTAGAATCACAAGAAACAAACAGTTTTTTAGAGCAAATTACACGGCATCCATTATATTTGAGGCAAAACTCTTAACCATCCACTATTGCCTCATAAATTACATGGCACCCAAATGTAAATTACAAGTTACCCACAATTAACTTTGCTATTAAAATGGATTATGAAATTACCCAAATGTTTTTACTTTAAGGGTAATTTTCATATGGACCCCCTGAGGTTTGGTCCATGTCATTTTTAGTCCAAATAAATGGACACTTTGCATCTGGCTCCCCTGAGGTATTCAATAAGATCAATTAAGGACAATTTGTAATTTTTATGACCAAAATACCCTAACATCTATCCTACGGTAAGATTTGCATATTTTCTCTCTTTATCTCCTTCATCGTCTCCATCTTCCGTCCGGCCTCGTCCCATCTCTGCCTTTTCTTCCTCCTCAACTCCGGCGACAGTTGGATAAAAGCATTTGCGACCACGAAATAGCATATGGAAAACGTTGCTCTACAAATGCTTCATAAGCTGCAACCATTGCACTGAGAGATTTCTCCTTGCAGGCTAAATTCCGGCAAAAAATCAGTCGATACATCAAATTCCACAGCAGCAAAAGCGGTGAAGAGAGCAGAAATCCATCACTAACAATGGTTCAAATTCCATAAATCATCAAGAAAGCCTCAATCTGAGAATCAAAATCTCATCCTGTAATCCAGTCCAGAAGTTGCAGCGTCAACAGAGTCCTGACTTAGTAACAACGACTCGAATTCCAGGAATCGTCAAGAAGCTTGAACTTGAAAATCTCGTCGTCAATATTCCGGCTTGGAGCTTGCAACGTCAACCGAGTCCCAATGTGGTTAGAAACATCGATAAAGTGAAATCGATCCAGTTCTCTTTGATTTCAGATATGTACTGGAATTCGATTAACAAATACAGAAAATAAGAAACAAGATATAGATGATGAAACAGGGAGGGTAAGCAAGCAATGCACAAGAAAATAGGTGTTTTTATAGAATTAACAACTACAGAAAAATTGCTGTTTACCCTTACTGTTGATTCTTGTTTCACAATAAGATGTGGTACATAGGATAAGATGTCAGAAAAAACTTCACGAGAAACAAGAATTAACAGGGACAGAGGGGTGAGCAGCAATACACAAAAAAGAAAAAAAAAAAAAAAAAAAAAACTAGAGAAAAGAGACTTACAAGAGATTACGATTCCTACGATCGAAAGGTACAGGTTTGTGGGATTGAATCTGCTTCTTCTTCAGAATGATTTCAGGTAAATTGAAAATGGTTTATGGAATTGAATCTACTTCTTCTTCAGGATGATTTCTGGTAAATTGAAAACGAGTCACTCGAGCAACAAATCCTTCTTCAACCTTTTGGACCCAGTAATTTCTCCTGGAAGATCGTCTTCGTCTTCCATGTTGTCGATGCCGGATTCTCCAGATTTTCCCTGTCGAGCTAAGAAACAAAGCTCGAAAAGTGCCAACAACGTTTTGAATTATTTTCGACAAAAAAGACGTCTTCGATTCAAGAAGACTCGTTCCATCAATTTTGTATGATGCATACAAGAAAAGCTTCAATGGAGATTCGCAAATGCTCTTGCTGAGTCTACTCTATCTACTAAGAAGACTTCTAAATGGGGGAAAATGGCAGTGGTTGCAGCTCGTGAAGCACTTGCAGAGCGACGTTTCCATCCGCTAGCTTTCGTGGTCGCAGATGCTTTGATCCAACTGTCGCCGGAGTTGAAGAGGAAAAACGGGAGATGGGGCGAGGCCGGACTGAAGATGAAGAGATGAGAGAGAAAATATGCAAGTACAATAGATGTGAGGGTATTTTAGTCATAAAAGTTACAAATTGTCCTTAATTGATCTTATTGAATATCTCAGGGGAGGTAGATGCAAAGTGTCCATTTATTTGGACTTAAAATGACATGGACCAAACCTCAGGGGGTCCATATGAAAATTACCCTTACTTTAATTTAAAGCATTTAAATTTTGAATTTAAATTACCTAAATACCCTTAGAGTAGGAAAAGATGATAATACCCCATTTTGATTCAGCAAATGACACTAATACCTTCACTGTAAATGACAATAATACCCCATTTTTTATGATAATCTCCCTTCACCCATCTTCTTCCTACACTTGCCTGGCGGAAGACACTTGCCGCCACCAGCTCCTTGCTGGAAATCACCCCCTCTCTCTCTCTCTCCTCATCAAACCTCAACCCTTCCTTATCAGTAATGCCTTTGCAACTGCTGCTTTCATATAACCACAATACTCAAGAAATCCCAAACTTGTTAGGGTATGAATCTAGCATTTACAAAGCGTTTTCTAGCTGTTACATCAACAAGCCGTCTGGCAATTTCCCCAAAATTGATGTGCTCATGACAATTCAATGAGAAGTCATGTTGACAACTTTGATTTGGGAAGAAAAAGCTTGTCGTTGTCGCCATCAGCAATGTCTGTGTCTTTGTCTTCATTGTGCTCCAATGTTTTGAGCAAGGGGTCAAGGGTTAGGGTTAGATCTTCTGTCACCTTCTCTTTTGCACTCATTCATCTCACCTCCTACCCTTACCTCATCCATTTGCTACCCCCACTCTTTGTGAACCTAGTTTTGAAGAGACATTGCAAAGCGTATCCACTAACCCCAAAATTCCTCATCTGCAGTGTGTCATCTAGTCACAGTCGGATTGATGGAGAATTTGTTATTTTCTATCAAAATTGATGGAGAATTTTTCACAAACAAGGATGATTGAATTTTGTTAGTGGTGGTGTAAACATTGTAGTTGGTCCAAATTTAAGGTGTAGTCTCGAAAAAACTTTCATAGGATTTCGTATCCAAACAAAGTTGTAACATGGAGAGCGAGGAGATTCCCTGGAGGTAAAAATTAGGAAATTATGGCTATCTAGTGGAGCCAAAAACCAAGTTTTTCTCTCTTCACTATTCACTAAAAATTGCGCAACAGAATTTTGTAGCTAAAGTTGAGATTGGGAGAAGGGACTAGATCTACAGAGGAGACTTTTATAGGAAATTTATAGAGCAACTTTGATAGAATCGAAGATGATGACTTGCAACTTGTATTAAACTTAATTTCGTCAACAGTGGATGCAGATATGAATTGAACGATCGTCAAAGCTTCCAACCGACGAGAGGGAAATTAAGACATCCTTATTTGGCATGATTCCACTTAGATCCCCCAAGCCATATGTAGGAAGAAGATGGGTGATTTTCCCTTCGCCCACTGAATGAGTTGAACGGGAGTATTATCATCATTTATAGTGAGGATATTAATGCATTTGCTGAATCAAAGTGGAGGTATTATCCTCATTTTCCTACCTAGAGGGTATTTAGGTAATTTGAATTTCAAAATTTAAATGCTTTAAATAAAAGTAAGGGCATTTGGTAATTTCATAATCTATTTATAGTAAAATTAATTGTGGGTGACTTATCATTTACATGAGTGCCATGTAATTTATGAAACAATAGTGGGTGGTCAAGAATTTTGTTCAAAATATAGTGGGTGCTGTGTAATTTGTTATTTTTATTATTATTATTATTATTTTTATTATGAATATGATCCTACAAAATCTAATTCTATTAAATCATGATTTCCTAGAAACATGATTCCAATGTTGATTCTTGAGAATCACAGAACCAAATACAATCTAAATTAGAACAAAACCTTGTTTTTTTCTCTCCACCCTCTATGTTATTCCATCTGCACTAACAATATTTTATTGATACCAATACAAGTCCAAACCAATATAAGTGAGCCCTAGTCAAAACTACAACCAATATATGTTTTGCAAGGCAAACCAAAACCAGCCCAAAATCCAAATTGATGATACATAATATATTATTTACGTAATGGTAGTATACCTATTTCTTGTTATACAATATATCACGTGTAGTGAAAATCAAACAATATTTTTGTTGCTTATTTCCTCTTATGAAAATTGATTATTTGTAAATAGGGGCATAAACATAAAAAAAATTATCCAGAAGAGAGCCCTAGTCACACAAACTTGGGGTCCATAGGCCTAGTCAAGGTACAAAAAGTTCAAACCAAAGACTTCCTTAATTTTATTACCTTTATAGAGGAGGTTGCCATCACCATGCAAGAACCACGTCTACAAATTCGAGATACTTACATGATAGCAAACAAAAATTCGTAGTTCTCTTGACAAAAAAAAAGTCAATTAATGAACAAACGTTTACGGTATTTTACCATTTAAGTAGGTGAAAACGCCCTTTAATTAGTAAGAATTGCTTAGTTGGTAACGACTTGCACATCTTAACGAAGAGGTCACGAATTTTGGCCTCCCGTGTATGCATGATAGTCCCCACTGCCCGTATTGTAATATAAAGCTGGTAATTCTAAAAAAAAACGTGTTGTAAATTAAGCCCGAATTATGCGCTTTAAATACTTTTTCTGAGAGGAAGAAACTCAACCAAACTTGAATCCAACTTCCGATCCAAGGTTTAAAGTATCCGTATCAAGTATTGTATCGTGTGATTTTAAGTGACGTATCGTCCTGTATTGAGTATTGTATTGCTTTAGGTAATGTATTTTGCTGTAATTCAATGGAGAGTCGAGTGATGTATGGTTGGGTCAAATATGGATACGTATCGGTAGTACCCCTGCTCCGTCCTTTCTAGAGAGATTCCTCTTCTTCACTACCTTAGGTGACAGTCCATCGAAATCAGCTTTCTTTAAGCGGTTCATCTTTTCTCATATCTTATTCATCTCGTCATCTCCTGCGATCGCGAGAAGTTGAGCAGTTAAGGTCAGTGAAATAAATCGGTTTTCCTCAGAATTCTTCAATATTCACGTAGCTTTTATTGTTTTCGTCTTTCCTCAAAATTTATTCGACGGGGTTTTCTTTTCTTAGGGATTCTTCTGTATATCTATATTTGTTTTAATCCATTCAATCCTCATTCCTTCTGAGAACAACCAATCTCGTTTTGGGTACAATAAAAACAGAGAACAGGCAAAAGCTTCTGCTTGATAGACGCTGTTACAACTTCTTATGCAACTTCATTTTTCGTTTTATTTTGTAATGTGCGTGTTAAAGTTTCAAATTATCTACTATTGAAAAAGTTTATGATAAATGACGCCATTTACCCTTTGGGCTGATAAATTAGCCAGTTGGAGAACAGACACAGAATTATATGTTTTTCCAAGCTTTTGATCTTCAGTTGTGATGCTAATGAGATTTTGGTGTTTATTCCAATGTTGATGGTAAGAAGTAACAGTCATTTCTTATAGCCATGGTCCCCCACTTTAGAATTGTCACCTTATTTTGCATTTTTTCTGCTGTTATTCAATATCTGTATGTTTGCAACACGGCCAAGAACTGCAAGGGGAGTTCTCATCTTTTCTGTGTCCTTACTTCCCCTATTAAAAGTTATATGAGATTGTTAGTTTCACAAGAGCTATTCAATGTCAGTTTTGGGAAGCAAACCTTCTTGCAAGCTGCTGTTGACTACTACTAGCTTCTAGTCAAATGTGCCTAATTCCCCGAGAGATTGCTGCTTCTGCAGATTCAAATATTCAATCTAGGGTTTTCTTTCCTTTCGGTGTATTTAGCATATAACCCCCATCTGCTTTCTTTCTTGGCTTTGAAGGTTATTCATGAGGCTATTGTTACTAAGTTTTCGACCGTTTTTGCTTACAACATTTGAGTAATCTTGGACTTAATGGAGAATGCTGCATGGTTCTGAAATTCTGTTCAATGTAAACCTCATGGATAAATTATACAAAGTCCTACTCAAGTATGGAATTCATACCTTATTGTTTTGTTTATATATATATATATATATATATATATATATATATAAATGTATGTATAAATGGTTTGATATTTTAGAATGTTATTTTCTTGGATTGCATTCTGACATTAACTTTATTTTGTGGATTTCATGAATTACATGATGGATATTATGCAAATATCTCTTTAATAAATAGCTGGGCCAGAGAAGGAAACTATTTTGTTGATCAGGTTTTGAATGTCTATACATAGGTAATGTATTATTGCCTACGGATCAGCTATTTCAATCAGGCATGTATCATTGCAAATGTATCCAAATCCCTATGACGCTGTTACAAATTTACTAAACCCTCTAATCTATTTAGTGACCTCTCGCTGAAGCAAATCAATTTGAGTTGGAATTTGGAACCCTAACCTTGTCTCCTTCTTGTCATTCACAGTGTGTCCTTAGTTGCTCTTTTTTAGATACTATAGTGGAGCCAAATGCAAAATGTCATTCCTTTTTGTTCGAAAACAAACTTGGGTTAAACCTTAGGGGGTCCAAATGAAAATTACCCTAATTCATAGATCTTAATATAGTAAAACATTAGAAAAATCCAAACATAAATTAATCATTTGTTGACACCTAAAGAATATTTGCATTCGGAGCTACTTTGACAGTATTCACATAGACACATAAGGTTTGCATGGACCACTACTCCTTATAATATAAGTCTGATATAAGAAATCCTGGATTTCTTGGGAAATTGGTTTTTGTGCTTTACCTAATAGAAAAGGTCTTACTTGAAAATCAAATTCTTTGACTAGTCAGGTTTCATAAAAACCAGGATATTTTCTCTAAATTGAGAGTAGTTTAATTACTTACAGATATGATTATATTTTTTTAAGAATATTATAATCTCTACGTGAGAAAAGGTATACCTATACCATTGACATGAACAATTCCAAAGAATAGTGTAAACCACATATATGTTTTGATCATTCTGAACCTTCAATAACTTGCATCTCACTTCTACAATCTTCTAGTTCGCTGCTGATTGTTGATGACTTGATGAGACTTATGTTGATTTTTTATGATATAAGGTACAATATTACATGTTGTAGCATACAAAATAAGTATAATTAAGAAAAAAGGGGCAAATACAAACATGGGTGCCTTGGCTGCCAAAGCACTTTGATACCCTCCACACCTTGGATTGCATTGGCTGCTTTGACAACTATGGTTAGAGAAGACCAGATAGCTTTCCTTGCATGGAAGCATATATTTCTCTGTTGCATTTTGATATTTTTCCTAGCCAATATTGACATCTTCTTTCTTGATGTTTGGATGGTTGACTAGGAACGTACTTGATGCCTGTTTTTATTTGCTTGGTTCCTAATTTCTTTGAGTTAGAAGAAGCATTGAGCTCAACCACTTATTCAATCATGAATTCCTCGAATGGAATGATATAATAATTGCTCGCTATTTCAATCATTATGCATGGAACTGCAGCGAAACCAGAATGATCATTAACAGTCAAGATACTTGTCTTGGGTGGACGGAAGTGATATCACTATTCAAAATGTCGTACATGGGAGTTTCTCATTGCATTCCATTTCTTTGGGGTTGGAAGGGGTTGGTCTAGTGGGATGAGAAATCAGTGGAGGATTATTGGTAATGAAATATAAGAACTTGTTTGAGCTGTGGAAGATCCATCCTTTACTACATTAGTGTTCTCACTAACCTTTGGTTAAAGCCGTGCCAATGCAGCACACGTTCTTAGATATAACTTTTAAGTAGGACTGGGAAATTTGTATCATTTTCTGATTGTTTTGAATAAGTAGCTGATTTATCAATTAGACTTGTCTGTCTTACCCGCTTTTTAACTTGGTTTTTTACCTTTCGTGATTTATGCAGAGGCAGGCTCCTGCCAACTTCTGCTGGTGATGATTCATGTGATAAGAAATTAGTGCCAATTGGTTTGCATTTCTGACTTATCTACAGATGAAAATGTATGCCTTTTATCAGTACTTTCCTATTCTCTCCCTTTTCTCCCTTTTCTGGTTAGTTTCTGTTCTGAGCATTTGATATTGCTTTCGAGTGTTGTGATTTAAGTTCTTAAATATGCAATGCTGTTTCCTCCTTTAAGACTGCAAGCCAATGCTGGAGTGCTTACAAATTTTGAAGTACTTGATTTTCTACGAAAACGAGGAGCATCAAAGGATCCTACGCGTGTTATATGCCCTGTAGCTCCATCTGAGTTCAAGGTGAGGTCTGTTTTCCTATGTGATTGTTATGTCATTTGGTAGAAGAATTGTGTGACCTAATGTGTTCGTTCATCCTTATTGACCATGTAGGTTTATGATTATTTGGTTGAAAGTGCAGCATGCAACCAAACAAGGGAATGCATTTATGAGTTCTTGAAAAGTTGTGAAGAGTATAAACTTGCGAAGGCTGAGAAGCTCAATATTATCAACATTCGGCCATCATCTGTGGTTGAAATTGACCCGGTATCTTTTCTGTCGAAGTACATTGTATAATCTGTTCATGTATATACTGAAGTTCTTTTTTTTCTTTTCTTTCTGCATTGGTATAAATCCATTGATTATACAGTTCTTCAGAAGATCGACAAAATAAAATTTTTGTTGAAATGTGCTTGCACAAACTTTCTAGGATTAAAGTGCAGTCAATCTTGTTGATTATAGATGTGGCATTTAAATTGGACCCATGATTACTACATGTACTAGGTATGATCTGTGCAAATGCACCACATAATGGGAAGATTCTGTACATGGGTTCAAGTCCAGAAAACAACCTCTCTAGAAACTCTGGTAAGGTTGCATACATTTGATGTTCCCAGACCTTGCTAAATGAGGGAGCCTTGGGCACTGGGCACAGATTTTTGTATTCTTGTATTTTCTTTGAACTACTGATTCAAACGGGATTTTGAGCCTCTGGAGCACCCAATCTGTATGTGTGTGTATATATATATATATATATATATATCTGTTATAAGATGGGATGCGAGTTAATCTTGATGGGATCTCAGTATTTTCTGTAATTGTATGCTATCCACAGAACCTTGCTTTGATTTGAAGAAATAAAATGCACCAGATAACAGAGTTCTCAAAGTATGCTGTGAATATATATATATTTTTTTTTTTTTTTTTTTTTTTTTTTTTTTTTTTTTTTTTTTTTTTTTTTTTTTTTTTTTTTTTTTTTTTGGGGGGGGGGGGGGTTGGGGGTGTTCGTTTGCGTTTGCTGGGGGTGTTCATTGTATACAGGTATATTTAGGGGGTGTTTATTGTATACAGGTATATTTAGGGGGTGTTTACTGTATACAGGTATATTGAGGTTATGTTGGATTAGAAATATTCTTTTACTGTTCCATTTGCTTTTGTTGTGTAACCTCTTTTGGATATTGCTTCTTTCAATAAATGTAGCTACTATGTTCAGGTAAAAACACTTGGCTTGTAGCAAAGAGATAGTATTTGTGTTGTTAGCTGTTAGAATGAGTACGCATTCTTTATACAGCACTTCTCCATGACGTTATAGCTGAAGCTATAAATCCACCCATTTTCTCAAAGCAATTGGCCATTGATAAAGCATTCGAAATTTGTTTACTTTGACACCTTTGATTTTTGTCATTCATCTTACTATAATATTCGTGTGCTGGAATCTTCATATGCTTTCATAGTGTTATTGAAAACATTTCCTATAAGTAAAACCTGTAAAATCTTGAGAGTAAAGAGCACCAATATCCTTCTTGGACTCCTATTTGTGGTTCATAACCTCTTTGCTTCATGGAATCATCGCTGGACATACACAATTTAGTTTTGGAGTTCCTTATCTTTCTTCATGTGGGTCAAACATGATTCTTCTTGATTTCTCGCTGTACCTCTTTCTTTTGGGAGTTTTAAACAAATTTCCATCGCAAAAGATTGAATTTCTTATTAGTTTTCCTCTTGGGATTCCTCTTCTTTGAAATCAAATTAGAGGACTGAATGTGTAAAGGCATATCTTTGAAACCCACTAACCATTATTTCACTCCCCTCTCATGCAACTTCTTGTTTCAATTAAATTATCTTCTTTTCGAGGAAAAATAAGTGGCTTTCTTGCATAAGAGAAAAGGTTTAGATGATATGTATGGAATAAGGGGTTACCATTTTATGGCATGCACATGTTTACACTATTGGTACTTTAAATTCCTTTTCTTATGTTGCACAAATACTAAGTTGCCTTGAAGTGCTTCATCACAAGAGAAAAAGAAAAAAAAAGGAAAGAATGTTGTGGTGAAGTTTAGCATGTTCCCATTTATTTATTTATTTGTTATTATTATTTTCCATTCATGTGCCATGCTGCAAATTATAGTGGCTCTAAAGTTCCTATTTCTATTTCTATTATTTGTCATGTTTCATGTCTGCAGATAATCGAGGACTGTGAGAAGCGCATGGAAGGTGAAGCTGTGGAGAAGTTGGTGGAGATGGTCACTGGGGTATTTCCACTGCCTCCAAATTCAATGAATCCTGAAGAAGGGAAGAATGAAGATGAGATTCCAAAAGAGGAATGAATTTGGGGAGGTAAATATGCTATTTGCAGATGCTACCTAGAAAGCATTGAAAATAATATCATTGATTACCATGTGCTGAACAACTTAACCCTCCACTTTTGCTTGAGAAAATGCCATGTGTAAAAATTAATTGCACAACTTGGTTATGATAGTGGGAAGTTTTGATAGCACAAATTTTGTCTGGATCATATGATGTGGGAGGACATGATGGTTTAGAAGTTGTTTTTTTTTTTGGGGGGGTGGTGGTGGTGGTGGTGGCTGGGGTGGATATCTAATGATCTAAAAGATATTTCATGGAGTAATTTGGCTTCCCCGTGGTGCTTTTCGTTTTATGAATCCATAAGCTGTGTAGAATGACAACATTGTCAATTCAGATTTGATTTCAGCAAAAAAGTATTTCTTTTTTCTCTTTGTTTTGGGGGTGGGGAGTTGGGTTGTGTTTGAATTCATAAGATACGTAAAGGTAGTGATTATGGCAAATTACAGAAAGTATTTTCGGTTCTTTCTGTTGAAAAAGACATGCTTAACATTAATGAAAGGTTTTTGAGACTAGTAGAATCATAAATTATTCTGAAGTTAACACAAATGTTGAATGCTATTCTGAAGTTAACAAAAATATTAGTCTTGTAGAGTCACACATTGCTTCCGTGGATTAGAAAATGAATCAGCTCCTCTACCAAGTAAGGTTTAAAGTATCAGTATGAGTATTGTATCGGTCATGTGATTTTCAGAGACATATAATCCCGTATTGAGTTTTCTATCGTAGTATCTAATGTATAAAGGTGCAATTCAATAGAGATACACGTTGAGATGTATTGTATGGGTTGTGTCCAATAAGGATATGTGCCAGTTAGTATCGTATGGTATCGTGAGATACTCTATACCTTGCTACCAAGTAAACATGGCATAATTAGTGGTTACTCATCTTAATCTCAGGACTTCAATAATAACACCACCATGACACCCCCAAATAAATAAATAAACAAATAAACAAAAGAAAGAAAGATTGTAGTAAGCCTCAAGTCAAATACAGATAGCCCCGTAGAGGGACATGAACAGCTTAGTGTGTGACTGATACCTAATTCAAAGCTTGCATTCTCATGGTGCACTTGGCAACAACAAAGGTGACGAAAATGCTCGTCGTGGAGGAGAGCTGTTTTCTTATGACCTCTAGAGGACTTGCAAGAAGCTGAGAACAGTCTGAATGATTGTGAGAATGATAATGAATATTGCAGCAAAGTAAGCAGTTGTAGTCCATGGGGTCCTGAAATTTGTCTGCAGTGCTTCAGCTATCCAAATTCCCCATCTGTTCTTGAAATGCCTTTGAATGCCAAGCTTAACTTTCATGTATGCATTAGGATCTGGTGTCAAGTCTATTCCGAGATCATTGAATAGATCAGCAACATTTTGGTCACTGCCAAGACCATTGAGGAGTACACCTTGTACTCTCAGTTCTTTCACATCTTCAGCATGATCGATGAGCGAATCCATGAAACAAACAAAGGAGGTGAAGGCCAAGTCATTGTAGAAATCTGGGCATGCTTCATAAGCTACTAAGTTTAACCACTTAGTCTTAGTCGAATCGTCAACCACAATTGCTGGAAGTGATAGTTCTCCATACGTGGAGTGTCTTCGGAATATGACATCTTTTGGGTAACAAGTTCGGGTGCAAATGCACCTGATGCCTGCAACTTTAAGCTCTTGGACCGAACGGAATGATTGCCAGTCACTGTCTTCTGGATCGACAGAATCTCCTGATCTTCCTTCTCCTATTCCTCGAGACTTGCTGCCATTGATGGGTGGAGAAGAGCTGCTAATACCAAGAAATTTATTTCTGAAAAGGTCAAGCAGATGAAGTGGTTCCTTGTCTGTTTGAATTTCCATGGAAGTGGATGTGGCTGTTGTGGGAATGTTGTCATTAACTACAGACTTTTCCTTCATCCCTGACTTGCTGCGATGCAAGAATGGCTGGAGAAGGATGTGATACAGGGTCTCACTTGTGGATTTACTGCCAGTGCTACTAGTCTGATTGTCTATGAACTTATCAAATATATCTGTGTTCATCTCTCCTGGCATCAGAATAGTTACTAATGCTCTAAGAACCAGGTAAGGAAGCTGATTCTCAAGCAATAACAAGTCCATTATCAAGAAAGCAATATGGTCATTCTTCATCTTTAGTTCTTCTAGCTTTTCATTGACATAGGAGTGAATGAAATAAACAATGAAGCAACCATCTAAGAACATTAAGCATTTGAATTCATTGTCATTGAACTTAGCTGTTGAACCCATTGCATAACAGGCTCTTGCTTCATGTGCTATCTTACCAAACTCATTGTTGAAGAAATCTTTGATTCTGTTACCTGAATTAGTCTCTTTGAAAGAACTTAATTGCCGTCGGACTAGCTTGGTTTTAATGGTCTGTCCTACCTGAAGATTTGGCTTGCGGTAATGGTAAGGACCAAAGGAGAACAACCTTGGATCATAGCAATGTCTATTCTTTTTGACCTCTCGTAGGAGAGTTGGAACTCGTTGTATCCGTGGTCTTGCTTCCTCTTCTTCAAAAATTTCTGTTCCTTGTCACATAAGTTAGAC
This sequence comes from Hakea prostrata, assembly GCF_041222555.1. Taxonomy (NCBI): domain Eukaryota; kingdom Viridiplantae; phylum Streptophyta; class Magnoliopsida; order Proteales; family Proteaceae; genus Hakea; species Hakea prostrata. Next base: position 45,715,140 of record NC_142601.1, on the reverse strand, counting down.
AACTAATATCATTTCATGTGTATTGGAATAGGCATTTTTAATGAGGCATAATGATGTGTGAATTCAAATTATTTCTTCTAATTCAATTTTAGGAAGCAATATTACAAGAGACCCAAAAAGAACACACATACAATACCAAAAACAAAAGACAGAATTGTGGCATTAAGCATTGTCAAATGTTTCAATGAACAAGAACAAAGATGGAATTATTGCAGAAATTACCAACAACTAGAAGAAGAAAGAACATCAATGGTATCAAATTTAACCTATAAATTCTATTTGAAAGTATGAATACCTTGATGGGCGCCACCATCCACCAGGATAGATATCAACTCCTCTAGACAATTATCTCTCAATGCTCTACTGGTTGAAGACTCCATTAGTCTGCGAGTCTGAGCATTTTGGATATGCATGCAGTTCCAATATGTAGACATACATGTTGTAAAAGAATGAACCACCTTTTAGATAGCAGCCATGTCAAGCTTGGCATATACAGCTCATGCAGGGTGTCCTTGAGAAAATTTCATTCAATTTAATATGTAGGAGAGGTCTCTCAGATTGCTGCCATGTCAAGATTGGTATAAACTATAATCTGGGCTTGTTTTTAAATGTCATTTCTCTTGTTTCTCCAGCGAAGACCTCAAAGCCTTTTGTACTGAATTGACACGTCACACAAGGAAGGTCCAAACTGGAAGCAAGCTGTGCTTTTTTTAGTTCTTTTGCTCTATGAAATTGAGCTAGTGTTGATTACTGTTGGGATATGATTTTTTTTTTTTTCTAACAAATTATCTCTTTTGAGTAAGGGAGATTGAAGTCTTATGTAATACATGAAAATCAAATATTGCAAAATTGTATTTATTTATTTGTTGAAAGAAACAATTTATTACAAAATTAAGATAAGTTACATACGAAAAGCTGGTTCTAAATCAGTCACGCCAATGGGTTCCTCTGTTAGTGAGTCATTTACCTGACAGTAGACACAAATCAGACTACATATTTAAAACATCATTACATTTCCTCTGTATAAATCTTGAACAGGGGATCTTCTGACTCAACTTAATCCCAGTTTTGCAAAGGAAGAACCTCCATTTTCACCTTAACTTGGCTGAAAACATGCATAGCTCATTAACTTATAGACCAACAACATCTTCTATTTTCTTTCCCATGCACAAGAAATGGAAAATTTCTTGCCTAATATTATGATTGGTTGATTCTACCATTAGTGAGGAAGCAAGACTCTGAAAACAAAAACGTAGCCTTTTCCCAACTAAACGAGGTTAGAAGCAAGGTGCCGTCAAATATTTATACGTTATTCTAAAAAAGTAGTACGAACCATACTGACAGATAGAACGCATCGATATAACAAGTATGATCAATCCTTCGTCACACACATCACAGATATACCCACAAATACACCTAAAAAACAAAGAGAAGCACAAGGTTTTACATTCTTTTTTGTGTGTGTGGGGGGGGGGGGAAGCAGGGGAGGGAGAGGAGAATGTGCTAAGCCATTGGCTAATAATAGCACCATAACAAACTTATAAATGTAGATGCCTAGCCAATAGCACCATAACAAACTTATCAATGTAGATGCCATCAAAGATTGAGAGTTTCTGAGGCCCTCTTCTTTAGCAAATGTGGCTATATTGATAATGATTGAATCACTTCCAACCAGGGGAATATAAACAGACATAGATAAAACCTACATTTGCACAAAAAAGCTTTCTTAGGATCTCTTAGTGCCAGGAGGGCCTTAATAATAAGTATGATTGGTTTTCGAGAGATTTATTTGAACCACACTTTCTACAGATGATTTCGTATAAAATCTGGTTTACATAGATAAAGACATAGTTGATGGAGAAGATTGAGGTCTAAAGAAAGATGGTTGTTGCAGTTTGCTATAAGTGGTGCAGGCCTAGGTTAGTGATCTACTATCTGACTTGAACTGGATTAATCAACTCTTGCAGATTTCCTATTTTCCACCCTACATTTATATTCCTACCCTCCAACTTGCAAGGAACTCAAGATTGTTGAATCAGTTTAATTCCTGGAAGAACTCAACTGAATACAAGAGTTATCACCATTTTAAAACCAAATAAAGTTGGCCTTGTACATCTAGGACCAGGTGTGTAACTTTTATAGGATTGTAATCCTCAACATCAGAGGGATTCCCAACCAAATTATCAATGGAAGAAAAGTCATTAGTACATCCATTCCTGATTCATTGAAAATGGAATTGACTAATCTTACCTTCAAGACATTGCCTGAGTTAGAGCATAATTGTTGCTTTGAGGCTGTGGAGTAAAGCTGATCAATTCCTTGTAGTGTCAGAGGCTTAATCTTGGTATCTCTGTACAAAGTCCGCGAACACAAGGAGTTGTAATTGTAAATTTCAAAAAATCAGTTGACGTTTTGTAAAATAAAAAGTTCATATTTACACTTACATCCCCACACTTTTATTCACAACCATTGGATTTATGTTTGCGCACGTGGCGTGATCGTAGCCGCTAGCTGCTGCAAATTAAAATCCCCATATACCTTGGGAAGCCAATCTGGTGGCGGATTGTTTAGGTAAGAAAGCAGCCCTAACACAGGAATGCTTTGTTCATTTTGCCCCCTCTCCCCAACAAATCTGTATTGGATCCTTCTTTTTCTTAATGCAATTTGCTTTTTTTTTGAGAAAAAAAAAAGGGTTTTGAAAGCTCAATTGAAGGAGTCTGGATTGTCTCCCTCGACAGCTGTTAACCATGAATTATAGGGGGACCCACAGGGTTAGGGTGATGGGGTGAAAGTCGTAGTTTATAAGTTCAAAGCGTCTTGGGCGGGAGAATCACTGAGCGAGTCCCCCATAGAGGCAAGGCAAGGTGTAATTCGGTAATTCTTGGTTAACAGCTATCAGACTCCTTCAATTAAGCTTTCAATTTTTTTTTAATATTTTATTATTTTTTACTTGTATCCCCGCATAATTTGTGATTGTAAGGTTATTTGGGGGGAGTACAAACGTCACGGGAGATAATCCACACTCTAATTGAAGAGGCCAACCGAGACAAGGACTCATGGAGACAAGCTAGTTTGTTGATATTAATTGTCTTGGTTATTTTGATAAAATAATAATAAATACTGGGTGGGTTAGATCGGTAATTTCCATAAAAAACAAGCCAAATATCACAGTCAGATCTTCCGGTAAGTCGTCTTGTTCTGTTACGACTTAGGCTGCGGAGGTGGAGGGGGAACGGGCGTGGGGAGAGGACTTGCCATCGCTCCATCCAGTCGCACACGGAAGCTAATGCTGAGTGTGTAATAATTTTTGGGTCCCATCTGGCAAGGAGATCTTGGACCAGAAATATCGTTCCTCAGCAATCTATTTGATCTAAATTGATAACTGTTTCTGTTTGTTGATGATCAAACCACAAACCCGTTTTTTCTTTCTCCATCTGAGACCTGATCACAGAAGAAGTAACTGGTTCCCATTACACCGTTATCATATTGCCTTCAAATTCTCTGTAGTTAAGTCTGTGTTAAATCATGGCCAATGCCGACATGTTCATCTACCGTTCGACAGTATGTCACACTGGGATCCCAATACTTGGGAAGCGATGTTCAGGAGTTATTGTCATGATGCTAGGCATACAGAAGCTCTTTCATTGGTTTATGAAAGGATGCATTGGTCTGAGAGCTTTAGACCGGACCACCAAGACATGGCATCCATTTTCAAGTCTTGTGCCGCTCTCTCGGCCATTGAATTGGGGAAATCTTTTCATGGGTATACCATTAAATTGGGTTATGTCTTGAGTGAGGCTGTGTCCAAGTCTCTGATGAACATGTATGCCAAATGTAGGGCCCTAGATGATTGCCGCCGATTGTTCATTCAAATGAGTCGTGCTGATCCTGTCTTATGGAACATACTCTTGTCAGGGTATGCTGGGTCTAGGAAGCATGACCTTGAAGCAATGCAATTGTTCTATGCAATGCACGTCTGGAAGGAGGAGCCTAAGCCCAACTCAATTACTGTGGCCATTATCCTTCCTGTGTGTGCTCGGTTAAAAGATCTGCATGGCGGTCAGAGTGTCCATGCGTATGTGATTAAATCTGGATTTGAATCGGAGACTCTTGTTGGAAATTCTCTGGTATCCATGTATGCAAAATGCAGTTGTTTAGATGATGCCCTTTTTGCATTTCAGGGGGTTACTTTCGAAGATGTCATCTCCTGGAATGCAATTATCTCTGGGTTTGCGGAGAAGGGGTTCTTTCTTGATGCATTTGAACTGTTCCGTCAGATGTTGGCAGTTGATGGTGAACCTAATTATGCAACAATCGTTAATATACTTCCACTCTGTGTTTTGGTAGAACATAATGGGAAGTACTGTTTTGGGAAGGAGATTCACTGTTATGTGATTCGGCGGTCCCAGTTGGCAGGAGATATTTCTGTATACAATGCTCTAGTGAGCTTCTACTCGAGGATTGGAAGGTTGGGAGAAGCAGAATCCATATTCCGTAGGATGAAATCAAGAGATATAGTGTCATGGAATGCTATAATTGCAGGATATGCGTCTAATGGTGAGCCATGGAAAGCAGTGGAGTTGTTTCATGAATTGCTCTCAATGGAGATGGTCCCAGATTCTGTAACTCTTGTGACCATTCTTCCAATTTGTGCACAATCATGCAATGCACACGAGGGGAAGAAGATCCATGAATATGTTCTCCAACATCCTGAACTATGTGAAAACATAGCTGTTGGTAACGCTCTGATAAGCTTTTATGCAAAGTGCAATGACTTGGAATCGGCATTGAAGATATTCTCAACCATTCCTCAGAGAGATCTTATATCTTGGAATACAATGCTTGATGCATATGCAGAGCGTGGATGTGCAACCCAACTTGTCAACCTGTTACACCAGATGCTCAATGAAGGAATGCTACCTGACTCCATAACTCTCTTTACAATTCTTCACGTTTGTGACAATGTTTCCAAGGAGGTGATGGTTAAAGAAGTTCATGCTTATTCTATTAGAAATAGTTTGTTACTGAGTGACATGGAACCAAGAGTTGGAAATATGATACTTGATGCATACACCAAGTGTGGGAACATGGATTACGCTTTCAAGACTTTTGAGTGTTTATTAGGAAGGAGGAATTTGGTCACATACAATTCAATGATCTCAGGTTTTGTTGATTGTGGGTCTTGGGAAAATGCAGAGATGATTTTTAGTACAATGTCAAAAACAGATCTCACCACATGGAATCTGATGGTTCGGGTGTATGCTGAAAGTGACTACGCCACTCAGGCTCTTATTCTGTTCCATGAATTACAAGCTCAGGGAATGAGACCTGATGCTGTGAGCATTATGAGCCTCCTTCCAGTTAGTGCCCGTTTGTCCTCAGTCCACCTACTCAAGCAGTGTCATGGCTTTGTATTAAGATCTTGCTTTGAAGATGTTCGCTTGAATGGAGCTCTCTTGGATATGTATGCAAAATGTGGATCCATTGACTGTGTGTACAACTTCTTCCAGTCATGTCCTCAGAAGGATCTGTTTATGTTCACAGCCATTGTGTGTGGGTATGCAATGCATGGCATGGGAGAAGAGGCACTTAGGGTCTTCTCTGAGATGCTTGAGTTGGGTATTAAGCCAGACCATGTCATTTTTACTGCAGTCCTATCAGCTTGCAGTCATTCAGGCCTTGTCCATGAAGGGTTTAAGCTTTTTGAGTCCATGGAGATGGTCCATGGGATTAAACCCACTATGGAGCACTATTCCTGTGTGGTGGATCTTCTTGCTCGAGGAGGACGCTTGCAAGATGCATATTCCTTTGTAAATAGTATGCCTGTTAGGGCTAATGCAACTGTATGGGGCACATTGCTTGGTGCTTGTAGAACCCATCATGAGGTGGAGCTTGGGCAGGTTATAGCTGATCATCTTTTTGAGGTTGAGGCTGGGAATATTGGGAACTATGTACTATTGTCAAACATATATGCAGCAGATGCCAAATGGGATGGGGTCAACAAGGTGAGAAGATTGCTGAAGATGAAAGATCTAAGGAAGCCAGCTGGATGCAGCTGGATTGAAGTCCAGAGGAGGATGTATACTTTTGTAGCTGGAGATTTGTCCCATCCTCAAAGAAGCCTCATTTACAGTATGTTAAGCACATTGGATCAACAAATTAAAGAGCCATGTTGCAGTAATGAAGACATTTTTTGTGTCAATCAAGCATAAAATAAGATATCCACACCTTCGATAGGGAAGAAAGTGTAGATCCTCAAGGATCCAAAACAAGGGTAGCATTACCATATAGAGGTGTTCTTTCATTGTCATGGAGCGTAAATCACCAATGGTTCTTATTTCTGGTTTCTCCTCCATCACTTGTGAGATGATAGCTTCACCTTCAACTTGTGAGAATTGATCACTATTCCTAGCTGTTTAATTGTAGGCTCATGCTACTCTCTTTACTTCACTTGGAATCATCCACTGAGGTGAACTTCTCAACATTGTTATTTGAATATTTCATAATTTTTTTTCCCTGGAAAGATTAGTTAGGATTTTGAGATCAGAATATGGTTTTCACTTTTATTTGACAAATCCCACTGCCTTTGTGAATAACATTATCCCATAAAATGAAGGGCTTATAGTTCATCCAGTTCAAAAATGTTATAAGCAAAAAAAATTGGAGTTCTTTGGACGAGTAATCAGATCTTGGATGGGACTGGTAGTGAATGGTTTGAGGCTTGGGACTAGCCATCTTTATATTTAGTGTTGTACTTCAACTAATTCAGTTCCAAGCCGAAGTGTAGTGCTTTTTAATTCATTCTTGAAAACATGGATGAGGCTTTCTGTTTTTTTTTCCCCTTGTTTTGATGAAGCCAAAAGATTTCATTAGAAACTGTTAACCCAGGATGCATAGATGCATAGTGTAGCTGTTTACATCTGCTGAGAACTTTGTGGAGTTTTTATACAAACACTAAGAAGGTACAAAAGTATTGAGTTACATGGAAATTTAGATATTGATGAGAGATCCTTCAACTGCTGCAAGATAATTGGTACCAAAAAGATGGGCCAACAAGAGTTCCAAGGCCTAGGTAGCAGATCTGTGATGGATTTGCAGTTTGCCCACAGCTGCAAGATCTTCAATCCACTTGCTTTTGCAATCCCTAAACCTGCCAAGTCTCCTGCCAAAACAACTTCCAGTTTTGTATCAAAAGGATATGTATCCATTTTGCTATGTACAAGATGTCCCTAATGGACCAAAAAGTAACCCCAGATCCAGTTGTTCAGCCTAGAGGTAGGGGTGTCAATGGATAACTGAAATCTGCTCTAGAATTCGCATCTGCATCCGTTGAGTGGTATTTGAATCTGTTCGATAAAATTATTTGATTAAGTTACTTATTTGGACTTATCTTTCCTATTTTTAAATGGTAAAGATGTCAACAGGTTGTCAAAAACTTGTATTCAATCTGTATTCATGTCCATTTAAAAGAATTTACTTGAGGTAAGCAGCTTGGTTCGCTTAAGCAAGGTTCCGGTATCAAAACCTTGTGGATGCAAAATATCCCCGTTGGGAGACTCACCCACCACAACCGGTGTGCGACCCGGGTCAAACACCGGATTAGTCAGGGCAAAGCCTTGGAAATCGGGGTTGGCAACAAAAAAGGAAAAAAAAAAAAAGAATTTACTTGAGAAAATAATTATCCGATTGAATTCGTTTGAAAATCGTTAAGATATTATCCGAATATAATAAGATGCGGATATGGTATTACCACTATCCGATCAAAATCCGATCCATTTACACCCTTACTTAGAGGCACCAACACCTGTAAGTCTGTAACCATTACTATAGTACTCGATAATGTTTATGTTAAGTTCTTTTTGAAGATAAAAAATGTCTAAATTTTGCATTCAACATCATTGATTATTGACTTTTGCAATGATTAGACGAAGTAAAACCACACCCACCAGTTCTTTTCAAGTTTAGATGAAGAAACCCTACACATATTAAAATGGAACAGTGTGTAAAAATCAAATCATGTGTAGAAACACATATACATTGTTCAATTGAAACAGATCTTGGGGGCTAGGATCCAATTCCTCTGATCCAAGAGGCTTTAAACCATCTTTTCTGCCTAATTGGAAACACTATGAAAAATCTTACTAGGACCAAAGTACTTTTTATTGAACACCATATCATTAGGCACAGTTCACCCAAAGTCATAGGTAACCATAAAAATAGAGCTAAGCCAGTGTAGAAATGAATTGCAGAGATGAAGCATGAATTTTTGAGAGAGAAACTCAGTTCTTAATTCCAAAGGCCTTGCTAGTTGCCACCTAGATTCACTTAGTCTATACGAGAAATGAAAATGTGTCAGATGGACTCTGCACAATCACCACAAAACACATAAAATCAAATTGAGATCCACCAGAGATAAATGGCATTAGCTAGGAGACATGCTAACAAAATAATTTAAGTTTAAGGTGCATTCTCAATTTACAAAAGGAGAGCTTCGACCCTTTCAACGAGATTGGTAGAGAAATCTCCATTAACAGAAAGTTAAGAAATCCAAAGAATTAGAGAGATTTAAGGAAGACAAAAGATTAGGTCTATGAGGAAAGAGAGAAATAGACTGCTTCTTTGTCAAGCTGGGTCAACTTCCCATTGCGTCTACAACATTGGCACTCCTTGGGAAAAGATCAAGTTTAATCATTTCGACTTTATGTTCATGTGTGGTTGTGACCTAGGGATCAAACCAGAAGGAAGTGTAGTCCCCATTCACCATACATCTGAGGACCATCCCTACGAGAGTAAGAAGAACAATGTGTAAGTTGTTCCAAGTCCAACATATATTCCAAGGCCATTTTCTTAGGATAAAAAATAGTTGATTCAGGAAAATATTTTGTTTTAATAATTTCAGCCCATTGAGAGTCATTTTGGGTCAACAAACGTCATCCTTGGCAAAGAAGTAGAGCCACATTGAAGTCATCCACCCTTCAAAAACCCAAGCTACTTAACCATTTTTAGGAACAACATCTATCCCAAGAAATGAGAGTCAATTTATTCTCGTTGTAAGGGCCATTTAACCAAACCCTTAGACCGATGGAATCTAATTCTCTACAAAAAGTTTTGTAGATACGAAAGCATTCCATATGATGGAAGGGAATAGATTGAAGAACCAACTAGATTAACACTCCTCATCTTACTAAAGAGAGGTTAGTCGCTTTCCAAGTTGAAAGTCTAGATTTCAACTTTTTTTAAAGAAACTTGGACCTGACTTAGAAGCACAAAACTAGACCTGAGAATATAAATGTTAATATATAATCGTATTTTAATATTTCTAGAATTTGATGGAACTATCTCTGTATTTTATGTTCAAGAACGCTTTCACTAACTCCAAGGATTTTCACCCGGAGAACTTTATATAAGCTTACTTTTGGACAAAAAAAAAAAATAAAAAATTAACATGTAACCCGAAGGCCACAAAAACCACTAAATGCGTTGACTCCTAATATAATTTTAATTCACTAAAAAAAAAAAAAGGCAGAAAAATGTTACATGCAAATATTTTTTTGGGTAAAATGCACTTTATATTATAATAAAAAATATATCTAATACATTGTAAATTTAAATACAGTAATATATACGACCATTTCAGTCTGCATCAGTGATCGCACTGAGCTCGTTAGGTAGGTAAGAAACCAAATAGGAGATCTCTATTTCAGTCATAACATGACTTGCAAGATAATCAACATCATCATTAACTACGCACAAGTGATGAACAAAAACACATTGGCGGAATCCATCATGAAGCCCCCAATTCTCTTCCAACAAATCACGAACTAACCATGTTGTATAAATAGGAACATTGATGTGGTTAATTGCTTGCAAGGAGTCATTGCATACCTCCACATTATCATATTGTCGTTGCATTGAGGCCCACAACGATCGCCTTAATTCCGTTCGAAGCACACCATTTGGGGTAAGCCCTCCGGCTATGGCAAAAAAGACTTCGCCATGACAATTTCGTCCTAAGATTCCGTATCCTCCATGTTGTCCTACCAAGGAGCCATCACAATTAATTGCAATCCAATCTTCAAACAGTCTGTTCCAAATTAAAGGCTGCTCCACAGGATGGTAAAAGATGACCTCAATATTCCATAAATAAAAAAACGACGATGTAATGGTGTGTTCTCCACGAGACAGCATGATGTGGAGAAACGATCACAGATATCACTGATAACATGGTGTAAAACGGTGCCAGCCGAAGATCTCTAACAATTGCACGGATTAATCACCTATAATTCAAAAGTTCCTATCAATGCTAAAGTAAACCCTTCCCTTACATGTCTAGTAGAAAGATATAAAGACAACACAGGAAGATCCAGAGTGATTTAAAATCAAGTCTCATTGGATTCTGCATCTTCTTTGTGTCTCCAGACTTGAGCCAAATGTTCCATGTACAGTAAAGTCCAATCATCTTCTATTTTCCAACATGGCTCTGGTTTTACACCTCATCAATTCCAAAACTTTTCTATTTTGGGTGGAACCATCAATACCAATTTCAATCATCACTGTACCGATTGTACTGTACAAACAAGACGTAATTAAGTCCAAAATTCTGTATTTTAAACAATATCAAGAACAAATTATTTTAAAAAATAGGTATCTAAGCTGAGTCTGGATTCTTGACAATCAGGTTTTCTGCTTTTACCTCCATTCTTTGAATAGGGCAACTTCATGTTGCTAACAACAGTTACAACACAATCTCATCAGATATCCATCAATAATGCAAGGCCCTGAACTTGTGCAGCACAACTACACAGAGCCTCCAGAGAGAGTGGATTGGATACAGTCTAAACCTTTGGCAACTTTGGTAGTGGCTCTTCCCAGATTCCTGCTTCTTCAAGTTGGCAGACTTGACTTTATACCATCTCAAGAAGTGACACCAAATAAGGATAAATTTTACATTACTGTGCAGTATACATTACTGAGAAGTCTGAAATAAATTGGGAAAGAAATGTTTATGCCAAAAAAAACAAAAAAAAAAAAAAAAAAAAAAAAGGGTAAGTATACAAAGTAATTTCCAATTTATTATGCATACAATGATAAATTACTGAGAAAAAAAATTGAAGATATAATACAGAGAATCCCAGTTAATGGGTCAGATAATCAAGATAATATTTCCACAGAGCACAAATTTAGCTCCTGTTTTCTCCTTAATTTCTTAGCAATAACACCAGGTAACCACCACGAAATAGGTAAAAAGGCCAGATGAAACAGCCAACCTTTGATCTCATTGAGTTCCACTGTACGGATGATTGAAACATGGAGATAAAGAATACCAATTGATACCCATTTTGCAAATCACCTCATCAACGGCCTCAGAATAAGTGATGCATAGGTCTAAGATCTAAGATAAAAACACGTGATGTCTTGAAGTTTGCATCTTGAAATGCAACAAGTACAATTCAGAAACATATATACAGGGCTATAAAAGCGTGTTATCTGGACAGAAGTAGCATAATAGAAAATATATAGAGAGAGAACTAACTACTATACACTAGTTTGTGCACCTATGGAGTTGCCATTGTTTCTTGAACCTAGTTGCCAAGTTTGAACTCCAAAAGCCTTTTCCAATCGAGATACAGTGAGCTGCCGATGAAACAGAACCTCCTCATTACCAGCAAATCCGTAAAATTATGCATGAAAGAGAGGATAGATATGAATGGAAGAAATTAAGGAAGGAATTACCCCGAATGGTTCTCAATTCGTTTCCTTCATTTTGAGGCTTCAATCCCAGTGACTACACCATCTTCTAGGTCATTGTTGGATGCATTGCTAGGAGTCATTGTGTAAGGACTGCCCTTAAATTGATCTTCATGCAGGGCCTCTGAAAATGTGCAGAGTGATTTAGCTCCTGGATGAGATACATCTTGTTTTTCTGTTGAACTCTCAGATAGGCATTCCATGGGTAGGTTCACCAGGCCTCCTATTTTCTGCTCAAATGGAAGTTTAGTAGACATGGTTGATTTAGGTGTCTCACCATCCTGTACAGGCCTTGCCGATGATTCTGTAGGCTGATAGAAGAGCAGATGAGCCACAGTACGGTCAATTGGATTCGTCTGTGTCTCCCCATCCAACTCAATGGTAGACCTGAGAAAACAAAAGAATAAAGGCGGTCTATCAAGGAATTTGGCTTGTGTTAGAATTCAGCTGAACAGAGTACTGATATGCAGTATTATCATCCTGGTTGCCAGAAGAAACAGTACTCCAGGATTGTTTCAGACCATATGAGTCAAAAGGATCAAATATTTCATCTCATGAAAAAAATGAAACACAATTCTGTAGGTTCTACATGGCGTAATAAATTGAAAAGGACATCAGGTCATGTAAAGCCTATGTAGAAGGCAGGGGTAGTCAGCACCACCAACACTGCAATCATGGATAAGGCATAAAGATTACAGAGAGTTACATTTAATAAACCCCCCAATGAAGAAATAAATTGAAAATAAAATTCCAACAGAAATAGATAATGGTAGAAGAAGGGCCATACAACGGTGATCAGGTTTATCAGTTTTCCAGCAGCAGTTTGAGAAAGAAGGGGACTGACTGCGTGAAAGGGACTTAATTGTCACACAACAAATCATCTTAACTTCATTTGTTTCAATGTAAAATAGGTGGGAAAAATAGAACATAAAATATTTTCAGAAAGCTAGATTTAAAAAAATAATAATAATAAATTAATTAAAAAAAAAGAAGACAAAATAGCACACCAGTTTTTCGCCAGAAATTCGCAAACTAATGTGGAGGAAGTAAAATATATTGCTTACCTGTTTTACTATGAGAATTAAAGCCCAAACAATAGAGTAAGGTAAGGCAATTCCTCAATATAAACCAACCAATCAAGACAATTAGGATATTATTTCTATTCAGATTAAAAAATGGCACCAATACATAAAGCATGTGTTGATGAGATTTGTGCAAGGAGTGGTGCGCATGTTTTACAGCTTGACATAAAGAATGCCTTCTTGTATTGAGATTTTAATGAAGAGGTTTATATGGAGCAACCTCTAGGTTATGTTGCTCCGGGGGAGGATAGTGCTTGTGTTTGTAGGCTTCATAAAGCCATTTATGGACTTAACAGTCACCGTGTGCTTGGTTTGAAAAGTTTAGCAAGACAATGGAATTTTTCGGATTTGTCCAATGTTATTATGACCACTCTATTTTTGTTAGATGACAGGATGCTAGTATTGTCATTTTGGTAGTTGATGACATTATTCTTTTAGGCAGTGATAGTGGGGCTATTGATACATTCAAGGAACACTTACATAAGAAGTACTTCCAAACCAAAGACTTGGGTAATCTACAATATTTCCTAGTAATCAAGGTAATTCGTAGTAAACAAGGAGTTAGTCTATCACAAAGAAAGTATGTGTTGGGTCTTTTGATAGAAACTAGAATGCTTGCATCTAAACCTACTGACATTCCCATGGACCCTCAATTGAAGTTAGGACTAGATGATGGTGACTTGTTGGATGATGTCCATCGTTACAGGAGTCTTATTGGGAAGCTTATTTATCTCATCGTTACTTGCCCTAATATTTCTTACTATGTTTGTGTGTAAAGTCGGTTTATGCAGTCTCCTAGGAAGGCCCACTAGGATGCTGCAATGATAGTACTTCGGTATCTCAAGAGCGTGCCTAAGAAAGGGCTCATCTGTCGACCAAATTGGTGTATGGATTTGGTTGCCTTTTCAGATGCAGATTGGGCAGGATCTTTAGCTGATTGCCGATCTACTACGGGTTATTGCACATATCTTGGTGGAAATCTTGTGACTTGGAGGAGTAAGAAACAGTCTACTATTGTTTGATCTAGTGCTGAAGTAGAATATAGAGCCATGGCTCACACGGCTGACAAGTTAATGTCGCTTCGCTCCTTGTTGGAGGAAATGGGTTTTCCAATCTCTTCCCCTATGAAGATGTTTTGTGATAATCAGACTGCTACCTATATTGCTAGTAACCCTACATTCTATGAGAGGACGAAGTGTATAGAGGTAAACTATCACTTTGTTTGTGATGCAATTAAGAAGAAACTGATCAAGACTCCCTTTGTGAGTTCTGCTGATCACTCCCTTAGACTTCTATGCTTCAGCTTGAGGGGGAGTGTTTAAGATTTGCATGAGATATGGATAGAGCTGCAGTTAGATTGGAGATTTGATTCCTTTGTAGTTACTTTTTTGGTGCTGCAGTTCTTATTCTTCTGTAGTTTCCTTCCTTTCTTGCTTTCTATTTTTATGTGAACAGAATATTTGACTGAATATTTTGTAATATTTCTTTCTTTAGTGGACGAAATATTCTATCCCAGTAGGTTGAAATTGCTGATTGCAGCCCATAAATAAAGTGGCCTGTGATTTTGGGAGATCTATCCAGTATCGCAGGGACTTGTTGCTTCTTTGCTGAGTCTTCTTCTTCTTGCTTCTTTATTCATTCTAGAATCTGGCTTGTTTTTTAGAGTCTGGTTTCTAACAAAAACAATATGTCGAAGCAAGGGTACTTGATCTAGTGCTTGTAACAAAATGGCGTCAAAGCAAGGCTCCACTGAACAGCAGCTCGAATGTGTGGAAGCTAATCTGGGCAAGATGGTTGCGACAAAGTATTCCAAGTTTCAAGAGTTGATGGATTTGATGTAGCAACGCTATGAAGTTGGAAAACATGGCAAGTGGCAGAGAGCGCAGGGAATTGTTAATATCAGTCACACCAGTATGAAGGTCGTACCCATGTCAACCCAACTGTAGGATCTCAATCAATCAAACCTTGGGCACCTATCTTCCTAAAATGTTGACGATAGATTTTCCCATGTTCAATGAGAAGGAGGATCCAACGAGTTGGACGTGATGCCGATTAATTCTTCAATTTTTGCCATACTGCTGACGAGAGTTCCACTTGCATCCTTCAATCTAGAAGATAGATGCCTAGGTATGGTTTCAACTGAGCAACAAGGAGAAAGGAACCATTACATGGGAGGCTTTTAAAGCACTCCAGGTGAGGTATAGCCCCACTTTATTTCAAGATTTTTCTGGGGATCTAAGTTGCAGCAAGTCGGAATAGTTAAAGAATATCAAACTAAAACTGAAAGATTACTAATTCAAGTGGGTCTGTTGATGCAAGTGCAGCAAGTTGGTTATTTTGTTCGTGAGCTCAAGGACAGCTTAAAGGAGGATGTACAAGTTTGTAGACCACCAAGCTTGTCAGCGGCGATCAGCTTTCCCGCCTTTAAGAGGCAAAAGCCCAACCTATGAAGTATGGTGCACCAGCAAAGCCAAGAAAGCCGTCTCAACTATACCTAGTTCAAGTCACCCCATTATAGCAATAAAAAATGTCACCCACTGAACTAAGTGAGCAGCGATCTAAAGGCTTATATTTAATTGCAATGACAAGTGGAACCTTGGGCATCAATGCAGAAAGCTTTTTTCACGAGGGTATTGAGGCCAAAAATTGAGGGAGATGAAGTTATCGATACTGAAGAAACAGAACAGGCAGGACCAGAAATATCCATTAATGCGATCTCAGCAACACGAAATCCTGAAACCATGCAAGTCCAAGGGAGTTGGGTCATAAGGGGGTAACATTTATAATTGGCTCAGGTAGTACAGACAATTTTTTAAATACCCGTATTGTTAACAAAATGGGTCTGATTCCCAATGGTGAAGGCAAGTTTGAAGTAGCCATGGCTAATGGAGGAAAACTAACAAACTCTGGCCATTGCAGGGGAGTCAAATGTACTGCAGGGAATCCAGATTATGGTAGACTTATATTTACTGCCACTAGAAGGATATTATGAGGCATTGGGAGCACAATGACTAAGTACATTAGTTCCCATTATGTGGGAATTCTCTAAATTACAGATATCTTTAACATGGATGGAAGCATGGTAGGGGATCTCGCGAGATATCTCGTTTTTTTAGCTTGGCGAGACTAGATGGAGGGCGAGAGCAGCGAGTTGGGATATCTCGCTCGAGATCTCGCTATATCTCGCCCTGGATCTCGTTGGAACTCTCAATTTTTACCTTTTTTTGTGGATTTCGGCTGAATTTTCACTTGCAACTACTCTTAACACATCTACAACAAGGAAGATCAATCATTCTCTACTTGACTTATGAATTTATGATTTAATGACTTATATAGAACTTCTAATGGTTGTATAATTATTTTATTCTTGAAAATTGAGATTGTGATACTCATATGGATGGAATTTTATAACATTTAAGTTAGTTGATGCATTTAATATACTTGCTTTTCATTTATATGCCTTTAAGGTTCTATATTACATGTTGTATAACATTGCATTCCCTAATCCTACTACATTTCAGTTTCACACTATGGGTAGACTTATAAATCATACATAGGGTTGTTTCTAACAAATCCAAGGCCACCAACGTGTTCAAAAGGCCTTAAATAAGCTAAATACCAAGTTTCAACCCAATTGGAACCCTAAAACCCACCGAGATGGCCACCAAGTTGACGCCAAAAAGTTGTATATCTCGACCCAGATCTCACCGAGATGGTCGAAATCTCTCTTTTTCAAGGTGGCGAGATCTCTCTCGAGAGCGAGATCTTCTACCATGGATGGAAGAATGGTGGAATTACAAGGACCAAAATCAGCAGAAGACAAAGTGGTGGAATTGCAGAGTTCAGGAGTTTCAAAAAAAAGAAAGAGGGCCACTTACTTCACATTAATGCCCTATCCACAAAGTTCAGACAAACAAGGTATATATTTTTGTTTAATGACTTTTCTAAGGTTGCAAACACAAATTCTAGCAACTATTGCAGGCTTATGTGGACATTTTACTAGAATCGAAAGAGCTCCCTCCCAAATATACTCATGACCATTGGATTCCACTAAAAGACGGAAATGGGCCCGTTTCAACTCAGCCTTATCGATACTCTCATTATCAGAAGAATGAGATCGAGAAAATCGTGGTAGAACTATTGAAGTTAGTTGTTATTCCTCCAAGTACTACTCCATACTCTTCCCTAGTCCTGCTAGTAAAGAACATGACAATTTGTAGCACATGTGCGTAGATTATCAAGCACTCAATAAATCAACTACAAAGATAAATTTCCGCTGCCTATGACGAATTTCTGGATGGTGGAGCTGATTACTTCACCAAACTTGATTTGAGATTTAGATATCACCAAATTCGCATGCACCCACGAGATATTGAGAAAGCCTTTTGCAAACATCAAGGTCATTACGAATTCTCAGTAATGCCATTTGGATTGACCAAAGCTCCAACTTTCCATGCATTGATGAACTCTATCTTCAAGGAATATCTTCTTAAGCTTTTACTAGTATTTTTTATGATACCTTAACTTACAGTAAAACCATGGAAGAACATTTAGTTCATGTTAGCATTGTACTTTTCCATTTGAGATCTCACCACTTGTATGCAAAGAAGAAGAAATGTAGTTTCTGCCAATGGAAGGTGAAATACCTCGGGCACATCATCAGCAAAGGAGTGATAGTGGGCGAAGAAAAGACAGCAACCATGCTTGAGTGGTCCAAACCATAATCAGAAAAGGCATTGAGAGGCTTTTTGGGACTGACAGGGTATACCATAAATTCCTTCAAAATTAAAGTAAAATTGCAGCCCCTCTCACCAACATACTAAAGAGAGGAAGGTTCAAATTGGAGCCAAGTTCTAAAGAAGCATTTGAACAACTCAAACTGGTGATGACTCAGGCCCCTATGACGGCACTCCAAGATTTTTCTAAATCTTTTGAGATTGACTGTGATGCATCTCAACTCAGGAATGGAATAAGAGACAGATGAATTTCTTGGATTGAAGGAAGAAAGACAAGAGAAAGTCTTTCATGGGAGAGGGAGCTAGCTAACATCAGGGAAGGTTAGTTTCAAATTGGTTCCACTCAGCCGGGAGAATATAGAATGTGCTCGTGTCCCTACATCCTCAAAGCAAGGAAGCACGACAAGCAACGGTTTTAATTCATCTATTCAATCCAGAGTCCTGAATAGGATATGAGGTATTGGAGGAGTTTTGATGCCAAAAAAGCTGATGGCTTTCTTTAGCCATGTCCTGTAAGGTAGAAATTTATTTTTATCCACCTTTGAAAAAGAAATGCTTGCTCTAGTTCTTGCAGTGCAACGTCGGAGGCATTATCTATTGGGTCAATAATTTATTATGCAAACAAATCAAAGAAGCTTTAAATATTTATGGGATAAAAAAGATCACTACACCAGCCCAACAGAGATAGTCAAATTGATGGGGGTATGATTTCGTAATTTCCTATAAAACAAGAAGAGAAATGTGGTAGCAGAAAAGGAGAAAATGGAAAGAACTTTGCAATGTCCAGCCTGGTCCCACAGTGGCTCAATACAATTAAAGAGGTGCAGACCAATCCAAAATTTCAAGAAATCAAGAACCGTGTACAAGAGGGAGAGGCAGTTGGGCTATGAAGACACAAAGAGGGTATTTTGTTTCTTAAATAAATAGAATCTATTTGTTGGAAGACTCTCCACTAATTATTCTATTGTTGTTGAGGAGTTATATGCTAGCATCAATGAAGGCTATCTCAATCTCTTCAACAGAAACAATCCATTTTATATTGAAATGGAATAAGGAGAAAGGTAGCTTGCTAACTCTTAGCCGCTTGTTAGAAGGAAGTGCAGCTTGATTGGCGGGGGAATCAATGGGAAGGAAATAAGGCGCTGTAAGCCTTCGATTCTATTTCCTCCTTTGGTAAGATTTGGTCGGTGATGTGACTAGAATTCGTCTTTTCTTTGTTTGTATCACCGAGACACTCGAAGGGCCGGCCATATGTACCTCGGGAGACCCGGCCCATAAAAAATCAAGAAACACATCAAGCAATGTGACACATGTCAATGACACAAATGGAAAAATACCTTTCTTGCTGGTCTACTCCAACCACTTTCTATTCCCACTCAGGTATGGACCGATATTTCAATGGATTTTAAAATGGATTGCCAATTTCTAAAGGAAAATCTACCATATTTGTCGTGGTAGATTAACTTTCTAAATTTGCACGCTTCTATTCTTATTCAACATCCATATTTGGCCACCTCAATGGCTCAAATATTCTTTGAGAAAAATTTTATTTGTATGGGATGCCTCAGACTATTGTTCGTGATAGAGATATAGTCTTCACGAGTCAATTTTGGAAGGAATTTTTCCATTTGCAAGGAACCCATTTCAATTTTTCATCAGCATATCACGTATAGACAGATGGTCAAATAGAGGTGGCACTTCGGACTTGTGGAGATGTATTTCTAGTATTTTACTAGTCATAAGACTGATGGTCAGTATATCACCCATTTTATGTAGGAGACTTTGTCTACCTAGAACTTCAACCTTATCAACATATCTCAATAGCACTTTGAAGAAATATCAAGTTCCATGTTACTATGGACCATTTGAAGTCATCCAAAAGATAGGCCAAGTGGCATACAAGCTTTAATTGCCAAGGTATCAAAGATTCAACCTGTGTTTCTATGTATCTTGTCTCAAGAAAAAGGTGGGGAAAAAGATCCAAGTGCTTGGGGAGCTTCCAGACGTAGAGGAATATGGTTGAGACTTTCCCACATTCATTGTTGGTGGTGAGTGGTTGAAAGTTGGGAGTTGAGAGCTAGTGTGGTTGAGCATTAATGGGGTGGTTGTGTATTTATTATTCTTGTTGAAAAAGAAAGGGGTGAATATGTATTAGCTCACTCTTCACTTAATTATAGGAGGGCTTGGGATCTCTTTGAGATAAGCAAGATATTTTTCTAATCTTCTTTCTCAACATAGTATCAAAGCCTAATTTCGATTAAGGAAGAAAGAGTGAACTAGAAAAACCTTCTTTCTCCCGATTTCCCTCATTGTCGCTGCCGCTGCCATTGCCGCTGCAACTTCCTCACGGCTTCTTTTCTTCTTCTTCTTCTTCGTCAATTAAACTTGCAACTTCCGCCAAGCATTGTTGTTTGTGGAGCATATCTGCTGGTGGTGCAGAAGTTTGTTGTGGAGGTTCAGCTTCTTCTACCTGCTCATGCTACTGCTCCCGAGTTGAAGATTTAGTTGAAAAAGCACTAGAAGCATGTGATAGTGGTTGTTGAGCTTGTTGCTAAAACCAGACCTGTTGTTGTTTCGAAAGGATGAAGATTGAAGAACTGCAAATAGTCTTTTGACATGGCAACCACCGATGGTACTATTGCTCCTAGTGGCTCCAAACATTACTCCACTCTTCCTCCTCTTTCGGTAAGATTTGATGGAACAAATTATTTGATCAAGTCTCGATCTACATACTTGACTATTGTCGGAAGAGGACTTGTTAAATACATTATGGGCACCACTATCAAACCTACCACTATAAGTGTTTCACCAGATGAATGGATCTTGAATGACTCTCTTATTATGTCATTCCCTTTGAACTCATGAATCCCAATATTGCCCGTGGATACCTATTACTTGATACTAGCAGCCCAGATCTAGAAGACTACTACAAAAACATATGGACAGTTGGTGAATGATGCACAAGTTTATGAGCTACGGAAGAAGCTTCATGAGACTACTCAAAAGGAACTGATGTGGCCCAATATTATGCTAAGTTGTGATGAGTTGGATCATTATGGGGATTATCACCCCACTTATCCAAAAGATGTGGTTACTTACAAGAAACATGTTGATAAAATTCGGGTATACGACTTCTTGGTAGGTTTGAATGTGGAATATGATTAGATCAGGGTACAAGAACATTCTTATGCCCTTGTTTAGTGTGAGGAAAGTCATCAATTAGCAATGCTTCATGCTCCTATTGTGGAGAAATCAGCCTTGCAATCTGTTAGCATCAAATCTGATTCAACCAAGTAGATTGTCAAGTGTGAGCACTATCACAAACCATATCATACCAAGACCAATTGTTGGAAGCTCCATTGGAAGCCTGCAGATTTTAAGCAGAAGACGACACAAAGAAAGGGAACACCGAAGGCTAATCTTTTTAAGAAGGTTTCCACAACACCCTCGGCCGACGTTAGTTTTTCACAGGAGGAATTAGCTACTCTGCGACGTATTTTGCAATCCTACTGCCGGTATAGCTGTTGAGAAATATGAAATTGGTAGAATGGCTTATTGATCCATGATCTCAAGCCCTCTATTTATAATTAAGTTGAAAGTAGACTATTACAAGGAATAGAATTTTACATGAATACAAACTCTAATTTAACTCCTACACAAACTCTAATTGGGCTCCTAGTAGAATCCTACACTCCCCCTTAAGTTGAGGCATAGATATTAGTCATGCCCAACTTTCCTACAATAGGAAGGAAATCTCTTTCTTTCAAACCCTTAGTGAAAACATCTGCTACTTGGTCTCCAGATCTTACAAAAGGCATGTAGATAAGCCCTTGTTCCAACTTTCATTTGACAAAAAACCTGTCAATTTCAATGTGCTTAGTTCGATCATGTTACACTGGATTATTAGCAATACTAATAGCAGCCTTGTTGTCACAATATAACATCATAGGGTTTGGAACTTGGACTCCAATATCTTGCAGCAAGACTTTCATCCATAGTAGCTCACAAACTCCACGAACCATAGCTCTGTATTCAGCTTCGGTACTAGATAAAGCTACCACATTCTATTTCTTACTTTTCCAAGTAACTAGATTACCTCCAACAAAGGTACAGTAACCTGAAATTGACTTCCTGTCTGGAGATCCAGCCCAGTCTGCATCGGTGTATGCTTCTACTTTTAGATTATCGGTGGGTGATAGAAGTATTCCTTTTCCAGGAGTTCCCTTCAAATACCGTAGTATTCAGTAACACCTTCATATGAGCTAAATATGGATCATGCATGAATTGGCTCACTATCCCTACAGCATAAGCAATGTTTGGCCTGGTGTAGGGACAAGTAAATAAGCTTCCCTACCAGCCTTTGGTATCTTCCTTTGTCCACTGGTTCTCCCTATTTTTCTTTAAGTTTAGCTCCAGCTTCAATAGGGGTATCAACTGCTTTACACCCCAACATTCCCACTTCTGATAATAGATCTAGGCCATACTTTCTTTGGGATAGGAATATACCTTCTTTGATCGAGCCACCTCAATCCCTAAGAAATACTGTAACTTCCCTAGATCTTTAATTTCAAACTCTCTGCCAAGAAAGTCTTTCAACTTTTGAATTTCTTCACCATCATTCCCTGTGATGACAATATTGTCTACATAAACAATGAGAAGTGTGATGTTAGTACCTGACTTCTTGACAAATAGTGTATGATCAGCATTGCTTTGCTTGTACCCAATAGAAGTCATTGCCTTCAGAAGGCGTCCAAACCAGCATCTAGGAGACTGTTTTAACCCATATATTGACCTCTTCAACCGACAGACTTTCCCTGCAGTATTGTCATCGGAAAAACCATGTGGGATTTCCATATAGACCTCTTCTGCTAACTCTCCGTGTAAGAAGGCATTCTTTACGTCTAGTTGGTGCAAGTTCCAGTGTTTGTTCACAGCTACAGACAACAGAACTCTGACAGTATTTAGTTTCGCAACAGGGGCAAAGGTCTCCTGATAATCAATCCCATAGGTCTGGGTAAACCCCTTTGCAACTAGTCTAGCTTTCAACTTGTTAACTGATCCATCCATATTTTGTTTAACCACAAATACCCATTTGCATCCCACTGGTTTTTTTCCTGGAGGAAGTGTAACCAGCTCCCAAGTGTCATTTTTCTTCATTGCCTGCATTTCCTCTACCATAGCTTCCTTCCATCTCTTATCAACATAGGCTTCCTGCCAACTTTTAGGAATAGATACAAATGACAGAGAGGATATAAAAGCATGGTAGGAGTCAGACAAAGAGTTATAAGAAACATATTTAGCTATGGGATGTTGAGTACAAGATCTGACCCCTTTTCTAACAGCAATAGGAAGATCAGAAGAAGATACCTCAGTAGAATTTGATTCTGGAGCAGGAGACTGAAGTGGTAATGTATCACCTTTCTCCACCTGCTTTGGCTGGTTGTATTTCTTTCTCTGATAAATCTGCACCTCCTTATTCTGGTCAATCTGGTTTTGAAAGACCCCAACAGTGTGTCTCACTGGAGTGGTCTCCCCCTGACTAGGTTCTTCACATGGTTTAGAAATCGAAGGGGGAGGATTAGAGTCCTCGGTATACTTGGCCGAAGTCTCCCCCTAGTCAGGAAACTCTTCTGGGACTCTTAAGTTGTGTTGTTGTGTGATAGGAAGATCTCGAGTCGGAAAAAACACCTCTCCTCTAGGACTCTCCCCCTTGAGAGGTGTATAGTAAGGGCAAAACTCATGAAAAAGTACAACCATGGATACAATGGTTTTCCTGGAGGGAGGATGATAACATTTGTACCCTTTTTGAGTAGCAGAATACCCCAAAAATATGCAGCGTAGGCCGTGGGGAGCCAGCTTACTCTGGTGGGTTGTGATTCTGGCATAACACACGCATCCAAAAACCTTTGGGGGAATAACAAAAGAAGAGGCTCCCTGAAGAATCTTATTAGGACATTTAAAACCAAGTATTCTACTGGGCATCCTATTCATAAGGTAAGAAGCAGTGAGTATAGCATCACTCCAGTATTGCTCAGGGACATTCATAGCAATCATACTGGAACGGGCTATCTCTAAGAGATGCCGATTCTTCCTTTCGGCAACCCCATTTTGGGCAGCCGTATCAACGCAATTGGTTTGATGTATTATGCCAAAGTCAAAGAGATATCTTTGAAATTCACCATCAATATACTCTGTGCCATTGTCACTGCGAAGGATCTTCACAGTGGCATTGAACTGAGTTTTAATCATATTATGAAAATCACAAAAACGTCGGAAAACCTCATTTTTTTGTTTTAAAAGATAAATCCATGTAGAACGAGAGTGACAATCAATAAAAGTAACAAAGTACCTATGGCCAGTAATAGACACACGTCGGCAAGGACCCCACACATCAGTATGAATTAGCATAAAAGGAATAGGTTTTCTATTAAGAAGAGAAGGTAAATAAGTAGAATGAGTCTGCTTCGCAAAAATGCAGGCTTCACAAAAAAAATTATCCTTATTACAAGAAGAAACCAAATCAGGAAATATTTTCTTAAGAGTTCCTAGAGGGGGGTGACCTAGCCTACGGTGCCACTGATGAAGGTCTGATATTACCGAATGGACCGGATTAGAAGATGTAGTCAAAGCAGATGTAGATTCTCTAATCGGCTCGAGCAAATAAAAGTCCATTGTCTAGTTTACCACATCCAATCTCCTTCCCCGTGACCATATCCTTGAAGACACAGTGAGATGGAAAAAAAATCACTTTACAATTCAAGTCATGTGTGAGACTACTGATAGAGAGCAAGTTAGTAGAGAAAGAGGGAACATGTAAAACTTTAGACAAAGAAAGTGATGGAGAATGCTGAATGAAGAAGCTTAAAAGCCTATATAAGTTTTACCCGAAGTAGCAAGGTAGGAGTTGGTATTGGTAGTAGAGGAAGCAGTGGTCGAGGCTGTACCGGTAGTAGAAGACTGCAGAATACGTCGCAGAGTAGCGAACTCTTCTTGTGAAAAACCAATGTCTGCAAAGGGTGTGGTGGAAACTGTCTAAAAAAGATTAGCCTTTGGTTTTCCCTTTCTTTGTGCTCGTTTTTGCTTAAAATCAGCAGGCTTCCCATGTAGTTTCCAACAATTTTCCTTGGTATGATATGGTTTGTGACAGTGCTCACACTTGACAATCTCCTTAGCCGGATCAGATTTAGTGCGAATAGATTGTAAAGCTGATTTCTCCATAATAGGAGTATGAAGCATGGCTAATCGATGACTTTCTTCACACTGAACAAGAGCATAAGACTGTTCTAGTGTAGGAAAGGGAGAACGAATTAAGACTTGCACTCTGATCTGATTGTACTCCACGTTCAAACTTGCCAAGAAGTCATATACTCGAATCTTATCAATGTGCTTCTTATAAGTCACCACATCATCTGGATTAGTGGGGTGATAATCCCCATAATGATCCAACTCTTGCCAAAGAGATCGCAACTCAGTATAATAGTGGGCCACAGTCAGTTCTTTTTGGGTAGTCTCATGAAGCTTCTTTCGTAGCTCATAAACATATGCATCATTCCCCAACTGTCCATATGTTTCAGTAGTAGCCTTCCAGATTTGGGCAGCAATATCAAGTAATAGATATCCACGGGCAATATTTGGAATCATGGAATTCAAGAGAAATGACATAATAAAAGAGTCATTCGAGATCCATTTATCCTGTGAAACGCTTGTGGTAGTAGGTTTGATAGTGGTGCCCGTAATGTATCCAACAAGTCCTCTTTCAGCAATAGTCCAGTAAGCAGATCGGGACCAAATCAAGAAATTTGTCCCATCAAATCTTACCGAAAGAGGATGAAGAGTGGGGTAATGTTCAACAAAATTTTCTGCAGTTCTTTAGTCTTCACCTTTTGAAAAAAAACTAAAACGTCGCAGAATGCAATAGCCAATCTCTCTCTCTAACAGAATAGTAGATTAGAAGAAAGAAAATAATAATAATATGGTTTGGCCAAATATGCAATGGTCTGGTTTGGTTTAAATTTGGAGAGAACCAAAATATGTTTTAAATATGATTTAGTCTAAATTTGGAGAGAACCAAAATATGGTTCGACCAAGATTTATTGTGTACCTGGTTCAGCCATCGTCATAGGATATCTGATTCGTTTTCTCTTCTTCTTCCTGAAGTCCCAAAAGCCGGAGAGATGATGAGAACGAAAGCAAAAGGGAAGGCAATGGCGATGGTGATGGCGATGGCGATGGTGGCGCAGCAGTTTCTCTTCTACTTTTTCTGTTACTGTTCTTCTCGAATTGAGGCGGTAGATGCAGCAAGTAGCGATAAGCAGCAGCGATGGTGTTTCTTCTCTTTCTTCTCTTCTTTCCTTTTCTTCTTGGTCTTCCCTAATCGAACCCACTATAGTGCAGTGGCCAGTGGGAACTGAAGAACAGAGAAAATAGGAGATGGGTTGCGATGGGTTTTGAGGGTTTGCGATGGGTGCAGTGGAACTGAAGAACCGAAAAAAACAGAACTGGCCGAGAAAAAAACGATGGGTTTTTTTGAAAAAAATTCAGGGAATTACGATGGTGGCTTCTCGCTCGATAAGAGATGCAGCGGTGATGGTATAATTGCAGCGGTGATGGTTCTTCTTCTCTTCTTTTTTCTTTTTCAAAGAAAAAAAAAAAAAAAAGGGGGGGGGATGGCTGCTCGGAGGGACGTCTCGGTAATGGAGGTAGGTTTTCCTCACCAAGAATTTTTTCTCTTTTTCTTCCCTAATCGAACTTAGGCTCTGATGCCATGTTGAGAAATATGAAATTGGTAGAATGGCTTATTGATCCATGATCTCAAGCCCTCTATTTATAATTAAGTGGAAAGTAGACTATTACAAGGAATAGAATTTTACATGAATACAAACTCTAATTAAACTCCTATACAAACTCTGATTGGACTCCTAGTAGAATCCTACAACAGCCTCTACTATTGCTTCCTCCCCTACCAACTCCTACCTTGCTACTTCAAGGAAAATTTTTACCAACTTCCATGTTTCTTTTGTTTCTGCCCATTAGATCATTGATACTAGAGCCACAAATCATATGACAGGTTCCTCCTCGTTTTTCTTACATTATTCTCCAACTTCCGGGAAAGATAAAGTTTGAATTGTTGATGGCTCTTATTCTTCCATTGTGGAAAAGGGACCATTCAGCATTCTCCATCACTTTTATTGCCTAAAGTTTTACATGTCCCCTCCTTCTCCACCAACTTGCTCTTTATCAGTAGTCTTACACATGACTTGAATTGTAAAGTGACATTTTGTCTATCTTACTGTGTCTTCTAGGATTTGGCAGCGGGAAGGAGATTGGACATAGTAAACTAGAGAATGGACTCTACCTACTAGAGCCGATTGATGGATCTACTTTTGCTCTGTCAGCATCTTCTCGTCAGATCCATTCAGTAATATCATACCTCCATGAGTGGCATCGCAGGTTAGGTCACCCCCCTCTAGGAACTTTTAAGAAAGTATTACCTGATTTAGTCTGTTGTTGTCATAAGGACGATTTTTTTGTGAAGCCTGCATTTTTGCAAAGTAGACTCGTTCTACTTATTTATCTTCTCTTCATAATAGAAAATCTATTCCTTTTAAGTTAATTCATACTGATGTGTGGGGCCCTTGCCGATGTGTGTCTGTTATTGGCCATCGATACTTCGTTACTTTTATTGATTGTCACTCTCGTTCTACATGGATTTATCTTTTAAAATAAAAAAAATTAGGTTTTGTTGCTGTTTTCGTGATTTTCATACTATGACAAAAACTCAGTTCAATGCCACAGTGAAGATCCTTCGCAGTGACAATGGAACCAAATATATTGTTGGTGAGTTTCAGAGATATCTCTCTGACTATGGCATAATACACCAGATAAGTTGTGTTGATATGGCTGCCCAAAATGGGGTTGCTGAAAGAAAGAATCGGCATCTACTTGATATAGACCATTCTATTATCATTGCCATGAATGTCCTTGACCAATACTGGAGTGATGCTATACTCATTACCTCTTACCTTATGAATAAGATGCCAAATAGGATACTTGGTTTCCAAAGTCCCAAAGCAATTCTCCAGGAGGACTCCTTATTTGCTATTCCCTAAAGGTTTTTGGATGTGTGTTATGCCAGAATCACTGCCCACTAGAGTAAGCTGGCTCCTTGTGGCCTATGCTGCATATTTTTTGGGGTACAAATGTTATCATCCTCCTTCCCGGAGATTCATTGTGTCTATGAATGTTGTTTTTAATGAGTGTTGTCCTTATTATACACCTCTCTAGGGGAAGAGTCCTAGAGGAGAGGTGTTTTTCCTACCTTGGACTTTCCTCCACATATAGACTCACACACCCAAAACTTAGAAGTTAGGAAGAAATTAGACTTCGGCCAACTTACCTAAGGATTCCAATTCCCTTTTGGCTCCTTTGAACCTTGTGTGGATCCTAGTCAAGGGGAGACCACTCATGCGAGACAAGCTACCGATGTCTTTCAAAACACAATTGATCAGAACTCGAAAGTGCAGACTTATCTAAGGAAGTATCCCAATCAGCTTAAGCAGGTAGAGAAAGTTAATATGCTACCACTCCAATCTCCCACTCTAGCATCAAATCCTATTGTTTTTCTTGAGGTATCTTCTTCTGATCTTCCTATTGCTATTAGAAAATGAGTTAGATCTTGTATCCAACTTCCCATAGCTAAGTGTGTTTCTTCTAATTATTTGTCTGATTCCTACCGTGCTTTTATATCCTTTTATAATCTGTCTCTGTTCCTAGAGTAGGTAGGAAGCCTATGTTGATAAAAAATGGAAGGCAACCATGGTAAAAGAAATGTAGGCAATGAAGAAGAACGATACTTGGGAGCTGGTTACACTTCCTCCAGGAAAGAAACCCGTGGGCTATGTAAATGGGTGTTTGTGGTCAAATAGAATATCATTGATTGGTCAATAGGTCGAAGGCAAGAGTAGTTGCAAAGGGGTTTACCCAGACTTATAGGATTGATTATTAGGAAACTTTTTCCCCTGTTGCAAAACTAAACACCGTTAGAGTTTTATTGTCTATAACTGTGAACAAAAACTGGAACTTGCACCAACTAGATGTCAAAAATGCCTTCTTACACGGGGAGTTGGAGGAAGAAGTCTATATGGAGATCCCATATGGCTTCTCTGATGACAACACCATAGGAAAAGTATGTCAATTGAAAAGATTAATTTATGGGTTAAAACAACTCCTAGGTGTTGGTTTGGGCGTCTCCAGAAGACAGTGGCTTCTATTGGGACAAGCAAAGTAATGTTGATCACACACTGTTTGTCAAAAAGTCAGGTACCAAGATCACTCTTTTCATTGTTTATGTGGATGATATTGTTATCACAG
This sequence comes from Hakea prostrata, assembly GCF_041222555.1. Classification (NCBI taxonomy): domain Eukaryota; kingdom Viridiplantae; phylum Streptophyta; class Magnoliopsida; order Proteales; family Proteaceae; genus Hakea; species Hakea prostrata. The sequence continues at coordinate 45,686,204 of NC_142601.1, read as the reverse complement.
GGAATAATGGTGAAGAAATATAGAGGTTGAAGGACTTTTTTCGCAAAGAGTTTGAGATTAAAGATCTAGGAAAGCTACAATTCTTCCTAAGAATTGAGGTGGTCCGATCAAAGAAGGGTATATACCTATCCCAAAGGAAGTAGGTTCTAGATTTTTTATCTGAAGTGGGAATGTTGGGGTGTAGAGCAGTTGATACCCTTATTGAGGTCGGAGTTAAACTCAAGGAGAAAGAGGGAGAACCAGTGGACAAAGGAAGATATCAATGGCTGATAGGGAAGCTTATCTACTTATTTTATACCAAGCCTAATATTTACTTATGCTGTAGGGCTAATAAGTTAGTTTATGCATGATCCACACTCAGCTCACATGAAGGCAGTTACTAGAATATTGCAGTATTTGAAGGGAACTCCTGGGAAAGGGATGCTATTGTCACCAACAGATAATCTAAAGGTAGAAGCATATACTGATGCAGATTGGGAGGGGTCTCCAGACAGCAAGTCAATTTCAGGTTATTGTACCTTTGTTGGAGGTAACCTATTTACTTAGAGGAGTAAGAAACAAAATGTGGAGGCTTTATCTAGTATGGAAGCTGAATATAAAGCTATGATTTGTGGAGTTTGTGAGCTATTGTGGTTGAAAGGTCTACTAGAAGACATCGGAGTTCAAGTTTCAAGTCCTATGATGTTGTATTGTGAAAACGAAGTTGCTATTAGTATTGTTAATAATCCCATGCAACATGATCGAACTAAGCACATTGAGATCGACAGATTTTTTTGTCAAAGGAAAGTTGGAGCAAGGTCTGATCTGTATGCCTTTTGTGAGGTCTGGAGACCAAGTGGCTGAGATTTTCACCAAGGGTTTGAAGGAAGGAGATTTCATCCTATTGTAGGCAAGCTGAGCATGACTAATATCTTTGCTTCAACTTGAGGGGGTGTGGTTGAGACTTTCCCACATTCATTGTGGGTGGTGAGTGGTTGAGAGTTAAGAGCTAGTGTGGTTGAGCATTAATGGGGTGGTAGTGTATTTATTATTCTTGTTGAAAAAGAAAGGGATAAATATGTATTAGTTCACTCTTCACTTAATTATAAAAGGGCTTGGGATCTCTCTGAGATAAGCAAAGCCATTTTCCTAATCTTCTTTCTCAACAAGGAAGAAGACATTGTTATTGTTCAGCCACAAGCTTTGTTAAATTGAAGAGTTTTGGTGCATTGGAAGGGATTGGCTCCTGCAGATGCAACTTGGGAGAATTTAGACGAATTAAAGAAATGTTTCCCTACCCTTGAGGTCAAGGGTGAAATCAAGGGGGAGGAAATGTTACGAGGTGGCTCTCTCAAGGGAAGTGACAACGGTTTATTAATTTAAGCAAGTATATAGAGTGGGAACTCAGCAACTGTTGAGGCTTGAATAAGTCTTATGGAGGCATATTAAGGGAAACAAATATTTAGGTTGTTTCATAAATTGTAGGTAGGGCGTGGAGAATTGGTTGTAACGGGTAACTTAATCCTCAAGTTAAAGAGTCATTGGTGTGTGGGTTTCTTTATACATGGGATAAATGACGTAGTAACGGAAGGAAAATTACTATCATATTAAGCATTTGCTTATTGGGAGTTCGGTTCACTTTAAGAAACCATTCTTCCCTTTTCATCTAAAAGAATAGGTCGAAGCAAGGTTACTTGATTTAGTGCTCTTAACCGTGGGAGAGCATAGATCAAAAGTGAATAACCGTACAGGATATCTTGGATGTTAAGGTCAACTAATGGTTGTATTAGGATAGGAATTTCACCAACAGTGATAAAAAGAAGAAAATGAAAGGCAATAGTTCCACCCTAGTTCAAAAAAGTCAGTACAAAACCAACTTAATTCAGAAGACTTACACCTCAATCAAGGCCACATGATAATGAATGATTATTAAAGTTCTACAAATAAGTAAACATTAGTCAACTTCGCTGGAATAAAGGGCAAATGAGTCAAGAAAATAGATGGCTTTAGGAGCTAGAGTTTGAGTTGATTTGGGAATTTGCTTCCTATTTCATTTTTCTATGATAGAGTTTTACTTCGTTTTCTATGTAAATATGTAATCTACACCTATAAATAAAAGGTACAGTTCTTGGAGTCTTTACAAGTTCGTTCTCTGTGAAGCTCCACAGAAAATCATGGTCTCGTCCCTCCTCTCTTGTCTTCTCTCTTCCTTATTCTAATTAGAATTGACAATCTTCAACTGAAACCTCACATATTTTATACACAAAACCACCCCGCTTCAATGGAAATGTTGCACCTTGCAAGTGCCTTTACTAATTCTACCTTCGCCTTAAGAAACAGAAACCAGGCATGATCGTCTTAGACTATAGCAGCATACATTGGAGAAGGTATAAGACACAAAGCAACCATTTTGCTAGTGCTGATAGTGATTGATCTATGCTACTGAATAAATGATAGAGATCAAGATGGGGCAATATAATGCCAGCCTAGGGAGGATTGCCCACATTCCGATACATCTTCTAACTGTGTATACTGTTGATGTTATGATGTGATGACCAAAGTGACCAAGATGACCTAACAAAATAGGATGCAAAACTGTAAAACCAGATATTAGATGGGCAACATTGGGAAGTCTTCAAAATGAACCTTAGCATTTAGACATGTCATCTCAAAAAGTATTCATCGTCTTACGCCATTCTAGGTGTTTTGCTTTATAGTGGTTCCAAAGTCATATGCTTTTATACCTTTGTATCATGAATTTAATCTAGCTTGGACTTCCATTCAGAACATTTTCAAGGGGACCAAAGTCCTCCTGAAGCCAACTTTTAGAACCATAAACCATTCAGCTAAGTGGCCGAATCAGTTGAATAACATATTAATGAAGATCACTCAAATAAAGTGCTGTAAATTAATTACTGAACTTGATAAATTTATATTTTTGATATAGTAAATTTTAAGGAAACAGACAAGAGACCCATAACCCAGATTTGGAGAACCACAAAAGTACCCTTCACCCTGGAATTACATCATCTTGTCTGGTCCAAAAATATCAAATCTTACAAAGAAAGTATAATCCTGATCCTAGAACGCCACACAAAATAAAGAAAAATGCAGAAAACAAGTTCCACATAAGGCCATCAATATCAACATATAAGAACACTGCCTTGCACGGAATACACATGCATTCCAACCAGAAACTACTAATGGTTGTTTTCCTGTCACCATCTCACATCAGACAATAACAAATTACTGAACCAACTGTTGCTCTAGTTTCCTTAGGGGTGAACATCATGTTGTATGAGTTCCTTTACCTCTTCAACAGTTTCTATCAATAGGACATTATAACAGGGATGCGTTTTAACTTTCTCATTCTCAGAAAATATCAATAGAGATTAAGTAACAAAAATAGAAAACATGGCACAGAAGTCAATCGTGCCGTTTATGAGTTTTAAGGTGAAAAAGTGCCTCTTGAAACAATGAGTTGAGTGCTAAGATAGATGGTGTTTCATCCTGTATTGGGTGGAACCAAAGTGCAACTAAATGCACACATTTTAAAAGTTGGAATGACTATTACTAGAGGCTCCAGAACCACCCATTTGTTGACTATGGAAAATAGACTTTAATCAGGGTCCAGATCTTGTACCAAATATGACAAACTTGATCAGAATTCACTTTAAGAGGGCTAATACAAGCACATGAAATTACAGTAAGGCCATCAATCAAGTGTACATTCATGAGTATTAACCTTTTGTCTGAATCTCAGAAGTCTGAATTGAAAAAGGCAACAGCCCAGCCTGTAGAGTCATGGGGGTGCATAATGGCCTCCTAATGTATCCAGGGTTGGAACTCCCCCCCCCCCCCTCAAAAAAAAAAAAAAAAAAAAAAAAAAAGGTCCCAGCCCAACTGAGTCAAGGAGGCCGAATCCATCCCGGGAGTAGAATGGTCCATTCCTACCCCTGGATTGAGCTATAATGAAGAGCAAAGTCCAGTAATTTAGTTTATTTTGAAGTCTTGAAAGTCAAATCATTTGCTTTGAAGAGAGTCATAGAGTTGTTAAAACATTGTTTCCTTTATAAGAAGTCCTACTTTCAAGGATAACCTAAACTAGGAAAAGTTTTTTACTTTTTGGGTCCAGTTTAGTTATCTAATTAGTATTAGGTGACTTAAGTGTAACCTCAGATCCATGAGTTAATCTAAAGTTATCTAATTAGTATTAGGTGACTTATGTGTAACCTCAGATCCATGGGCTGAGATTGCATGGTAATTAAATACCTTTTTCAGAGTCTATGTTAAGTTATGATGGGACCCTAATAGTCAGGGTAACCCAGTTTGAGTTTGAGTCCTTTGTTTCAGGCTATAAATAGCCTTTCTAGTGTAAGTTTTTTTTCAGATTGGATTAATTGAATGAATTGAGTTTTGAAGAATAGACTGGTATAGTTGTGGGATCCCTGGGAGGATGACCTGCGGCTGGAAGTTACTTCTGTTTGTGCAACTTCAATTTGTCTCCTTCTCATTCAAGCTTCAGCAATATTGTGATTCAAGCATTCTACAGAGAGCATTCTGCAGTTCTTTCAATTCACAAGTAAGTGTAACCCCATCCCCAACCCCAGCCTTCCTCCCTTGCTGCCTGCAGCCATCCCAACCCCTCCCCTTTAGTTTCAGACCTTAGGAACAGCCCTAACCCCATTGCAAATATCCTCTCACCCTTCCCCTTCAGTTTTCTGAAAATTCCAGCCCTTTCCTAAGTCCTAGAAGTCATCTTGCATCCTCTTCTTCTTCCACACGTCTACAGTCCTAACCCTAATAGGAAACCCATATTCCCAGGACCCTTTTTCCTTCCCTTTTGATCACCCTTAAGCCTAGAACACAGTCCTAATATTGAGTTGTGTAACCTTCTGCACTTCATCTTCTTCCTTGAGTTTTGAAACTTTCTGCACTTCATCTTCTTCCTTGAGAAGTCGCAGAATTTTTAAACTCCAGAAAATTCTCAAACCTTCATACTTCTGCCCCTACCTCCTCTAAACAGTCCCTAAACTACAGAACAGAGACATAACCAACTCTGAGCTGCATGATACCTTCCCCCTCTCCTAAGCCTAAGCCTAACCCTAGCCAAATTCTAGTTGACCTAGGATTTGAGTTTCAAATCTGAAATTGAAAATCTTATAGAATTTCAGATCTGAAATAACAAATTCAGCAGCCTTATAAACCTTAAAACCCTTAGCCAAAGCCTCCAGAAACCCTAATCAATGCTGGTTCCTATTAAAGAGGGTCCTGGTTAACAAACCCTAAACCTGGGTTTTCATCACCTCCTGTCCCCATGGAAAGGAAAAAAATCCAACAGAATATTCCTTCTAAGAAACTCATGATGTATTGAGTAAAATTTGTGCTTTCACCAACAAAAAGTCAATTCAACTACTGCAACATAACAGTTGATTTCTAGATTTCAAACCTGTTGTGACTGTTTGATTCTTCTTGTGCAGCGGCCACATTTTCGTTCCCACTAGTTTTATTGGTACTGATTGTATCAGCAGCACTATGCCTTAGCATTGCACTTTCGGCCAAACGATACAAGCTATCTCGAATACAAAGCCTTGTCCTATTATCCAACTGCAGGCAAAGCATTACTTGATGCATAAGATGTAATGAAGTTCACAAAGGAAAGTTAATCAATGAATCTCAGTTACCTTCCCAATAACTTCTAGAAGCTGATTAAGTATTCTTTCCTCCAGTGAACATTCATCAACCACCATAGAGACTGTATTGGAATCATCTTGCTCTACAGGTGAAGTTGGGCCTGCGGATGGTGGAATTTTTAAGTTCTCTTCAGCCTCAATTATAGCTCCTACTGTATCATCACTTTGAGATACCTGCTGACACTTTTGGGTCATTGATTGGTCAGTACAAGTAGCCTGATGAGTGAATTGCTGCTGTTGTTTCTGAATAGCAAGCATTGCCTGCATTTGCTGCCGCCGCCTTAATTTTTCAATCTTTTCCTGCGGGGTCATGATCAAAGAATTGGTTGAAACATCTGGTGATTTCCTAAATGTGCTGACCTGGTTCGATGATCTGGAAGAAAATTCATGACTAACAAGGACCCGATGGGGCTTGTCCCTCTCAGGATGGTTTTGAAATGGAGGCATATTGGAAAGCACCTGATTTCCATACCCAGCAGGAAAATATGAATGGGAACTTTGTAGGTATCTCAAAGAATCAGGCTCACTAATATGTCTTTGTGGACCAAGAACTGAAGATGGAAAGGTTTGTAAAGCAGAAGATGCAAATTGATTTCCCTCTTGTTGACATTGGTTAGCAGTGGGAGACCAGGCACCATGCAAGTCTTGAGATAGTTTTCTTTCACCCCCTTCCTCTGATTTTATCTGCAATTTCCTTTGCTTACTTCCCTGTAGATATATTGAACAGGTATCGTGTCACTCTAAAGAGATTCAAAGAATATAAAAAATTCTAACATATCTTAAGAAATTTCCTGGTCTTGTTAAGGGCAATGATGAAGCTTTGTTTTATAACACATCTATATCACTTACCAACAAAACAAAAAAAAAAAATGGATGCATTTGTTTACGTCAATAGAAAACAGGATGTGCCATCAAGATTTGGGCCTTCTGTGCCCTTTACCCATTTCTGTTTCACATACGTGCTTTTGTTCCTATGTTATCATATCCTGGCTTCACTTAATAACATTTTTCCTGTTCTTCTGGAAAAACAGAAAATAATGGTTTTGTCATTCTTGAAAACATGTTTGATTAGCACTTTACATTAGATAATGATTCCAACTTTTGAGAACCTAGCCAGCACAAGGCCCATTTATCCTCTAGAGAGGGAGAGAGATCATATCGCAGCACAGTGTCTGCACCTATTTATCCCCTAAAATTTATAAGAAATTACCTAAGCTTAAGCAGAATAGCAGATGACAATAAATAGAAAAGAAAGAACATGTATGTGCAAGAGTACATCTTCATGTGGTGGGGACGTATTTTTCAGGACTTAAGGAAAAAAGGGCATGCGGAGGCAGGTTCTGTGAAAGAGGCATTAGGAGGCAGAGAAAAGCATTAATGAGAAGAAAGGAGGGGGGGGAGGGGGATGGGATGGAGGGGAGTTATATGGGTGTGCAAGAAAGTGCAGGGGAGTGGGAGATCCCTGGAGCAAAGAATGAGGAGGGATGCTGGGACAGTTCCTAACCTTTCTTCTTCTTCTTTTTTGAAAATAGGCCAATGCACTGTTAGCAGTGAGCAGAAAAAAGACATGGAATTTATTTTCTACCACTAATCAAATAAAAGCATTCAAGCATTGTGGTTGAGTTCTATAAAATAGAAATTCTATTCAAAATTGAAACTAGAGGGATGAGACTTGGAACCATGGTCTGTGGACCACATTCAAAGTTGAAACTTGCTAGAGATCATAAGCCATACAGTGAAATTATGAGAGAGAATAACTGAAACTCACTTCAAAAGAGAAACTCAAAAATTACATCAACAATTTAGTTTTACACCAGGAAAATCAATAAAAGAAGTTGTTTATTTTCTTAGATGTCAAATGAACAAATATCGAGAATGAATGAGGGATATCCATAATGTTATGATAAGTCTCCAAAGAGTTAATTTGGTTAATTTAGTTGTAAAATTCATGGTGTCAGGGAAACTACTTACAAGTAAGCACTTGGGAATCAGACTCTTTTCATCACACTCTAAATTCAAAGATTTGGAATTTGTTATTGATAAGATGCATTCCAAACTAACCTGATAGAAATCGAGCCATCTCTCTTATGCAAGGCGCAGGGTTCTAATAAACTGGTTCGCTCTTGAATGCCATCATATTATATGCAGCACTTTGTTTTTCCCCTAATGGTGTGCAGACAACTGGATTCTTTTCCTTGCATTTTTGGAATGGGAAACTGGGTAAGCCTAATAATACTATGATCAAATGGAACACCCCGTGTTGCCACCACCAAATTTTGGGGCCTTGGTTTTTGTAGTGCTCATGTTCATAATCAAGCCCTTTTAGTGAAGCAAGGAGGCTAATTTTAGAGCCTGATTCTATTTGGGCTAGGATTATTAAAGGTAAATACTTCCCTCACCCTTCTATCATTGACTGAAAATGCTTAAGCATCATGGATCTTGGACAAGGAATAGTTTGCTTTTTGTTATACCTAAGTTTGGAGATTTTATCATGTTTTGGGTTTGGAGGTGATTTTATTTTGGTATGATCCTTGGGTGCCTCAATTGAAGAACCAACTTTTGCCTATCCCATTTAATTGGACTTTCTTGTTGTAAGGTGTCAAATTTGTTGATCATGGGTGGAAATATCTTCTTTGCTTAACACTCTTCCTGTTTACTTTGTCTCTCTCATTTTCCAAATTTGACTGTCTGGTTCATGATTAACTCACCTGTACTTTTAGAAAGTTTACTACTCAAACTTTTGCCTTGCAAGCTTTACTAATCATTATGCGATGGTTCATCAATGGAGGATTGTTTTCTGGAAATTCAATTTTCACACCTGTTTTAAATATTTTTCACGAGGCCGCTGAAAATGGAATCTCTGTTTGAAGTATTGTGCCTAAGTGAACTAGATTGGACCCTTTTTGTTTTTTCTGCAGGCAAAAAGTGGAAACACCTTCGCATTTATTTTCTCTTGGCATGCATTAAGTGATTTTAGGCCGCTGGTATCCCTGGGCTGTGCGCTGAATTTTTTTCTCCTAGTGGCTCTATTTTGGATTTACGTGTTCATTTTTGCGCTCTTCATTGGCATAAATATCAGCTTCAATGGGTTTTTGCAGTGTTTTTCGTTACTTGGTACTTCTTATGGAATTCTCACAAGATTGTTTTTTCTGATTCCCAGTTTGATCCACATACAATTCTTCTTTCCATTGGGTTTTGGATTCAACAAGTAAAGATCTCCTATTGCCTTTCAGTCTTTGGATGCTGCCCTACTACTCTTGCTATGGCACTTACTCCAACTTCGAATCCTCTTGTTGTTGTTCTAAATGTGTTTTGATTGTTGCAGGTACAGTTCCCATCACGTCCATAGGCAGAATGGGGCTAGTCTTTTTGTCTAAGCTGGAGGTCATATTGATGGGATTTTGCATCCACTACAATCAGTGTGTACTAGAGGCTTGAAGTTGAATAAGGTCTGGACAAACTACTGTGCGCTGGCCTGGGGAGCACACTCCTCCGCTGCTGTCTATAGCTACTGCCTTAGACCACCATTTCCATTGCATCTTTTCCTTCTTAAAATACTACAGCAGGATATTTGCTCTTTTGTGTTAGCCGAGCTATCTTGGCAATACAACAGGATACTCCTTCCTGTTGTAGCCCCAGGTATTAGCTTGTATTAGGCCTCTTCATTTTGGTATTTACATATTTCTATTTTCTGTGGAAAAAAAAAAAGACACGTATAATGGTGTAGTGACTAGTATAAAAACTGTGGTGGGACAAGCTGCATTAAAATTGGATTTCATCAATGATCAGATCCTCAAAATATACATCAAGCATATAGAGTTAGTATACAATCAATACTATAAATAACACTGCCCCCCAGGTGTCCTTTTTCTATTTGTAATTAGAGTCAGTCATACTCAGTCTATGGTAAGTCTAGTCCCAATCCTAGTTCAGGTTTGCTTTTGCAATTATGTTTCTAATTTTTGTGGTTCTTAGTAGGATTAGGAATCCTTCCTTTGTATTCTGGTTTTTGTAAAAAGGGCATTGTGGGTCTTTATTATTATTTTTTTCTGGGTGGAGAGGTTTTTTTTTTTTTTTTTGGGGGGGGGGGGGGGGGGGGGAGGATTTGAGGAACTAGTAGTACGAGCTATTTTCTCTTAACAGTCGCTTTCTCTCCCCCATCTATCCTCCATCCCTGTCAGATCTGCTATTTAGTGTTCTAACAAGTGATAAGATCTAAACCTGCATTTGTTAGCACTAATCATAGGAGACCTGACTATAGACCTTCAAGATCAGATCCCTCGGTCGAGTAACTTTCTGCTAATGATATATTATTTGGGTGCTTGAAACTTGAAACAACAGGAGGATACATGGAAAGTTGGAACTATGGGGACCAACCTTGAAATCAAAACATTTTAAGATAGAAAAAAACAAAGACAGTATATTACGGCATCCATTACAACAAGATTGAACATGAAGCAGTGAAACTATTGATCGTGAGATTTAGAAAGCAGAACTGAAGACGATTTTTTTTCTTTGGATGAATAAAAGAATTCATTAACCAAAAGGGCCAAGAAGGAGGGAAAACGTACAAGAGAGGGGGGGGGGGGAACAGCTACAACATGCTACTCGGCAGCAAGGGAGAATCTAGACCCCAGAAAACAACAATAGTTCTGTTCCTTAGGGTATCAATCAAAGGGGTGGGAGAGAGACTGAATTTTAGTGGATGCATCAAAGCAAATGGCTCTCCAAATGTTGGTTGAGTTCGTCTAGGAGTTCAACTCTATTAGAGTTTTGGTTCATGTAATTTTCTATTTCTTGTTACCCAAATAAGGGTATTTATGTAATAGTGCTCTTTCCACATCATTATATCACACTAATCAATTCAAGCCATTTCTCAACACCAAATCATATCTATGGGTTAAGATTTTGGAGGTCCGTCTTCTCAGATTACGATCCCACCATAGAAAAAAAATCGAGGGAAATTCAAGTTTCGACCAGGTGAAAATGGGAAACCTAAGTGGGAAACTGAGAAATTTCAAAGAAACTTAGGACCTTTTTGTGCAAGTTTCGACAGGTTTTAGGGAGTATTTTAGGGTGGGACTTTGCATTTAAGCTAATTAGAGTATAAAGAACACATTGGGTGTATTTTGCTAAAAAAATCAATGTAGATATGTCATTCAATGTACATAACATCAATGTAGAGTTGTTCAAGAAGTACACTATAAACTTAACAAATTAAGAACATAACATTCAATATATAATTTCTAACTTCAAAACATCAAATACAAAGTAACTAACAATAAAAGGAAAGTACAACTTAGTGCCAAGAGGAGTGCCAATAGTGGATTCATCCTGTGAGCTGAATAGTACTATGCCTGTAACATCCTTTCCTCTAACTAACGAACATAGACATCCCATCACATTTTATGCCTATGGTTATCAAGGTAATCGACAACTGTAATTTTATAAATCTGGTCATCAACATGCCTAAGATAACTAGTCTGAGGGAATACGCAATTTGGATAGGGAAGTCCTGATGGAGGGGGTATTTGTCGTGGTATTTGGGGAAACATGAAAGAAACAAAAAAAATGAAAATTTGGGATTTGGGAAAACTACAAAACTTGCAGGAAAAAGTCCTAGGTTTTCACGAAATTTCCCAGGTTTCCACAAAATTTCCCAGGTTTCCATGAAATTTCCCAAGTTTCCACGAAATTTTCCATGTTTCCCACGAAATTTGGGAATTTTTTTTTCTCATGAACCAACTGGTCCAGCTAGGTTGAACCAGGTTTCGAGGTTTCAACGAAATTGACTGTTTCGATCGAAACTTGGGATGTTTTTTCAGTCCCCTAGTTTTTCATTTCGAGGTTCCCAAAATGGGAAATTTCGGAGGAAATTTTGCAATTTTCAATGGAATTTTGTTTAATGGATCCCACCATAGGTGAGAGACCAACACATTGACACCAATTTGCTTATTGTATCGCACATAGAAGGGCCTACAAAATCAAGAACCAAGCCCAATCCTAGGAGAACCTCAAGAAGTGTCTTAACTACAGCCAAATGGAGGAGATGGCTAAAACCAAACGAAGCAGGAGAAGGACCACACAAGAAGAAGAGGTGGTCAACATCTTCAGGATTGTTCCAACAAAGGATGCAGTTGGGCTTAACATTGATGTGTTGGTTAATAAGGAAAGATGGGTGGGAAGGCAAAGGGCCAGGGCTCTCCCAAGTGGTGAAAGTGTGACAGGGGTTACAACCTCTGAACCAAACTAGGAGAGGCCAATTAACTAAGGAGGAGGAGGACCAGATAAGGTTCCAAGCAAGGTAGAGGTGAAGGAGCTTGAGGGGGAGGGAGACTAAATGATGCAGTCTTTAGAGGTGGGGTGAAGGTTGGGGAGAGGGGTGAAGTGGGGGAGATTGGGCCAAAATTGAGTGAGACTCCAGGGGCAAGAGGTGGAAGGGATTCAGGAGTTATAAAAGATGAAATCCAAGAGTAGGGTAAGTTTGGGTATGCAGGTACCATAGACTTGACAAAGGCCAAGAAGGTTAAAGAGGATTTCAAAAGGATGCCAAGGTGAAGCCCCACCAACAACCCTGATGCAAATGGCCGAGAGGGCCACAAGTCTAAGTAACAACTTTCTCCAAACCTAAGAAGGGTTGGAAGGAAGAGAGACTGTCCAAATGGAGTAATCTCGCAGCAATTGTGTTGAGAAAAACGATTGTGGTAATGATCTTAAGCCCTCTATTTATAATAAAGTGGAAAAAGGACTATTACATAAATACCCTTACTTAGGTAACAAGAAATAGAAAATGGCACAAACTAAAACTCTAACAGAATTGAACTCCTAATAGGACTCAACCAACATTCCCCCCATGAGGACAAATAGCTACGCGGTTGACCAGCCACGACCGCAGGGGTCATGCAAATACATAGGCCCCTTCCCTTCTACCGAGTGGTTTAGAAGGCGCTTTCCGATCTTTCCATCCACACCCGACCAGCCAACACAACAACCAGATGTTACCATGGCCTTATGCCTATCGCTTTCAACAATGCTTCAGGCTTGGACTCACCCCTATCACCGAACCCTCTTCGTTCTCCCTTTAACACCAACGGTAGATAGGAACCGAACTGTCTCATGAAGTTCTATACCCAACTCACGTACCACTTGAATGGGCGAATAACCGAACCCTTGGGACCTTCTTCAACCCCAGGATGTGATGAGTCAACATCGAGGTGCCAAACAACTCTAGTTGAGGCATATATATTAGTCATGCCTAACTTGCCTACAATAGGAAGGAAATCTCCTTCTTTTAAACCCTTGGTGAAAATATCTGTTACTTAGTCTCCAAACCTCACAAAAGGCATGCAGATTAGCCCTTGTTCCAGTTTTCCTTTGACAAAATGCCTATCAATTTCAATGTGTTTAGTTCGATCATGTTGTACAGGATTATTAGCAATACTAATGGCAGCCTTATTGTCACAATATAGCATCAAAAGGTTTAACTTGGACTTGTATATCTTCTAGTAGGCCTTTCAACCATAATAGCTCACAAGCTCCACGAAACTTGGCTCTATATTCAGCTTCAGTATTGGATAAGGCTACCACATTCTATTTCTTACTCCTCCAAGTAACAAGATTACCTCTAACAAAGGTACAGTAACCTGAAATTGACTTCTTGTTAGGAGATCTAGCCCAATCTGCATCAGCGTATGCTTCTACCTTGAGATTATCAGTGGGTGACAAAAGTATTCTTTTTCCAGGAGTTTCCTTCATATATTGTACTATTCTGGTACTAGCCTTTATATGAACTAAATATGAATCATGCATGAACTGGCTCACCATTCCCCCAGTATAAGCAATGGCTAGCCTAGGGTGAAACAAGTAAATAAGCTTCCTGACCAACCTTTAATATCTTCCTTTGTCCATTGGTTCTCCCTCTATTTCTTAAAGTTTAGCTCCAGCCTCAATGGGGGTATTAACTGCTTTACACCCCAACATTCCCACTTCTGATAATAAATCTAGGACGTACTTCCTCTGGGATAGGTATATACCCTTCTTTAATTGAGCCACCTCAATCCCTAAGAAGTACTATAACTTCCTTAGATCTTTAATCTCAAACTCTTTGCCAAGAAAGTCCTTCAACCTTTGAATTTCCTTATCATCATTCCCTGTGATGACAATATCGTCCACATAAATAATGAGAAGTGTGATATTGGTACCGGACTTCTTAACAAAAAGTGTATGATCAGCATTGCTTTGTTTGTACCCAATAGAGGTCACTGACTTATGCAGGCGTCCAAACCAGCATCTAGGAGATTGTTTTAACCCATAGATTGACCTCTTCAACCGACAAACTTTCCTTGCAATATTGTTATTAGAGAAACCATGTGGGATTTCCATATAGACTTCTTCCTCCAACTCTTTATGCAAGAAGACATTATTTACATCTAGTTGGCGTAAGTTCCAGTATTTGTTCATAGCTACAGAATACAGAACTCTGACGGTGTTCAGTTTTGCAACAGGGGCAAAAGTCTCATAATAATCAATCCCATATGTTTGGGTAAACCCCTTTGCAACTAGTCTAGCCTTCAACCTATTGATGGATCCATCCATATTTTGAACCACAAACATCCATTTATAACCCACGGTTTTTTTCCTAGAGGAAGTGTAACCAGCTCCCAAGTATCATTTTTCTTCGTTGCCTGCATTTCCTCTACTATAGCTACCTTCCATCTCTTATCAGCATAGGCTTCATGCCAATTTTTTGGAACAAAAACAGATAATAAAGAGGATATAAAAGCACGGTAAGAGTTAGAAAAAGAGTCATAAGAAACATATTTAGCTATGGGATGTTAAGTACAAGATGGAACTCCTCTCCTAATAGCAATACGAAGATCAGAAGAAGATACTTGAGGAGGAACAACAGAATCTGATTCTGGAGCAAGGGACTGAAGTGGTACCATGTCACTTTTCTTCACCTGCTTTGGCCAATTGTAATTCTTCATCTGATAAGTCTGCACCTCCTTATTATGGTCAATCTTGTTTTGAAAGACCTCAATAGTGTACCTCACAGAAGTGGTCTCCCCCTGAACAGGTTCTTCACATGGTTCAGAAAACGGAGGGGGAGAATTAGAATTCTCACGTATACCGGCTGAAGTCTCTCCTGGTTAAGAAACTCTTCTTGAACTCCTAAGTTGTGTTGTGGTGGTGTGTGGGCGTCATTATGTGTGATAGGAAGGTCTAAAGTTCGAAAGAACACCTCTCTTCTAGGACTCTCCCCCTGAAGGGGTGTATAGTAAGGGCAAGACTCATTAAACATTACATACAACGACACAATAGTCTTTCTAGAAGGAGGATGATAACATTTGTACCCTTTTTGAGTAGCAGAATACCCTAGAAATATGCAACGTAGGCCATGGGGAGCCAACTTACTCTGGTGGGTTGTGATTTTGGCATAACACACACAACCAAAAACCTTTGGGGGAAGAACAAAATAAGAGGGTCCCTGGAGAATCTCAGTAGGACATTTAAACCAAGTATCCTATTGGGCATCCTATTCATAAGGTAAGAGGCATTGAGTATAACATCACTTCAATATTGGTCAGGGACATTCATAGCAATCATAATTGAACAGGCTATCTCTAAAAGATGTTGATTCTTCCTTTCGGCAACCCCATTTTGGGTAGTCGTGTCAACCATGGAAGAAAATTCAATTGAAATGGTCATTTTCGATCGAAATGCCTGCAAAAATCCAACTCGAAACGAAATTCAGTAGTAGGCACAAAAAGTATCCACTATAAAATACCCAAAATCGAGCTCATTTTCGACCTACCGTCAGTTTCGACTGTTTCGAGCGATATCGCCAGGGAGATTTCGATTTTTTGCATTTTTTGCTCATTTCTCTTGCTTTCATCCCATTCTACACCTAATTTCTAGTATTCCATTTCCTTCAAACACTTGATTTGCTCCTCCATTTGTGCATTTTCTCAAATCTTGCAAGGTGAGTAACCAACTTCCTCATTTTTTGATTTTTGTTTCATTTGTGCCTTAAATCATGTTAGATTGCTTCCAAATTTATATATGTTTACTTTAGAGTGATGATCTATGAATTTGTAGTGTCAAAATTATTTTTTGATTCTTCCTACTATTTTTTTATTTTTCTGTTATTAAAAATTATTTACTAAATTATGTATATTGTTAAAAATGTTTATGTATAGTACATGTATAAGCTTCAAATGGATGTATGTAAGAGTTGAGACACCATATTGCTGTGATGGTGTTGAATTAATTTTTTTTCTTCTGTTAATTATGTAATTTTACTGTATTTAATATATATTTAAATAAATAAAAAAAATATATTTAAATATTAAAAAAATAATTAATTTCTGTTTTAAATTTAAAAATAGGAGAGTATTAGTGGAAGCATGTATGCAATTTTTTGAGCATGTTGTGGATATTTTTAAGATAGTTAGTGTGTATTTTATATATTTTAAAATTATTTATATATTAAAAAAATACTTATATAGTTATACATATTTTTTTTTATATTTAAAAATAGGAGGTTATTATTAGAAGCATGTATGTCATTTTTGGAGCATATTGTGGAGCTTTTCAAGATACTTAGTGTGTGTTTCTTGTATCAGGCACTCTATTTTAAAGATGTCAGACATAGCTTGGGATCATGGGAGGCCACTGACAGCTGATAAGAGGAAGAGTGAGTGTAATTACTACAAGAAACAAATAGGAGGAGGTGGGGCCACTAGATTGAAGGTGCATCTAGCTGGTGGCAACAGGGATGTAACAGGGTGCCCAAAGGTGCTCAGAGAGGTCAAGAAGGCAATGGCCTCATATATTAGTGGTGGAAAGCAAAAGAGGAAAGAGAAGAGAACACAGAGGGATGAGTTCGAGGATACCTGCTTAGATGACCTTCCGGATCCCGAGGGTTATGGTAGGGATGAGCCAGAGAGATGTGACCCCGATCCGAGGCCGATCAGGCGAGGAGGGCGATGATGATGAGTAGGGAGCAACAGAGGATTGATGACATCAGGGAGGCAACGAGAGGGGTCCGGGTTGTGGGTCCTCTAGAGAGCCAGTAGGTATGGGAGGCATAGGTGGCTCCCAAGTCCCTATGAGGAGGTCTCAGAGTGTCAGGCAGGAGACTCCTATCCCACGGGCCCCTACAAGGGGTCGAGCTTCCTCAGCACATCCTACAGATCCGGATCTTGAGATTCTTCGCAATGATCCGGCCCTATTTTGCGAGGCCCGAGCATAAACGAGAGAAAGTTGAAGCACTTATAGGGGAGTGTGAAGGAGAAAGTGGGGATGGCTTTCTCCAAATAGGCGCATTACCATAGTGTTCCAGCACATATAGCTCAGGGGCCCTACTATAGAGATATGATTGAGTAGATAGGCAGGGCTGGGAGTGGTGTACAGGGCCCCACTCCATATGAGATATATAATGTTTATTTGCCTAAGCATAAAGAGGACATAAATGAATACATTAAGGGATTAAAGCCCATGTAGAATCATTATGGAGTGACTCGATGGTCGATGGTTGGACTGGTCCCACTAGGCAGTCCCATCATCAATTTCATGTTGAATTGTGATGGGAGGAAAGTGTTCCTCAAGTCGGTAGATGCATCCGGTGAGAAGAAGGATGCAAAATACATTTACAAATTACTGAAGCAAGTGGTGAAGGAGGTTGGAGTGGAAAATGTAGTTCAAATTGTGATCGATAATGGCTCCAACTACAAGAAAGTCGGGGTTGAAGATGCAAGAGAACTCTAGGTATCTAAAGTCTAAACATATAGTATTAATTTTCATTTGTAAATACATATATTTACATTACACATATACATGTACACTTTATAACTTTGTATTGATGGCTTGATGCCTTGATGGATGGACAGATATAGGCTCTTTTGGACTCCTTGTGCTGCTCACTGCATTGACTTAATGTTGAAGGAGATTGGAAAGGTCAAGCTTGTGAAGAATACGGTGGACCAAGCTCGACATGTTAGCACCTTCATATATAACCACACCTATGCATTAAGGATGATGAGGGACAAGTGTTAAGGTGAGTTAGTGAGGCCAGGCATAACCAGATTTGCTACTAATTGGATAGCACTCACAGAGCTTTGAGAGTAGGAAGACTGGCCTTAGGAGTATGTTTGCATCAAAGGAGTGGTTTAACTGGGAGGGTTCTTCATCAGTGGGAGGAAGGAGAGCTCAGTTGACTATCCTTGATGAGAGTTTCTGGCACAATGTGAGGATAGTAGTGAAGATGCTTGAGCCTGTGGTGAATGTGTTGAGGATGGTAGATCAGCAAAGAAAACCTACTCTAGCACACATATTTGCTGCAGTAGATAGGATGAAGCAGCAAGTTGCTCAGGTCCACCCACGCGGCAACAAGAAAGTCCTTCAAATCATCAACAGTAGATGGGAGTCTATGTTGCAGCATCCACTGCATAAGGCTGGTGAGTTGTTAAGTTGTTAAGTACTTAAGTGACTTAAGAATTTAATTTAATTTTCATTATGTTATCACACTATTAAGGCTTAAGCATTAATTATTCCCTTTTATGAGTTATGAGTTATGACATACTTTTTCTTACACAACATACTATTTAAATCCCAAGTACCATTACAAGGACAATCTTGGGATGAGGCAAGATTTGATGGATGCTGTCCAAACTGTAGTGGAGAAGTTCGAACCGGATACAGCTAAACAAGCAGTCATCCTTATGGAGGTGAGATAGTGATTAAAATCATTTGATATTCACAATTCGTAGTTTTATACTAAGTCATTAACCTAGTAACTACTAACTAGTTATTGTTTTTTCTCTTTATATATTAGATAAAGGCTTTTAGGGATGCCACTGGGAGCTTCGGTCGTGCTATGGCCATATCGGGACGGGAAACCACCCCTGCGGGTAAGTTCATTCATTTATTTCATTATACATTTAATTATTATATTCTATCTTTAATTTAGTTATTTAAGTATTAAAATGACTTGGAGTCTATGTTTGTTGCAGCTGAGTGGTGGTTGCAATTTGGACGTGATTCACACAACTTGAGTAGGATTGCAAGCAAAGTGCTCTCCCAAACATGTTCTGCCACTGGTTGTGAGCGAAATTGGAGCACCTTCAGCCTCATTCACTCGAAGAGGCGCAACCGATTGGGTGTGAAGCGTCTAAAGGACCTTGTCTACCTACACTATAATATGAGACTGAGAGAGGATCATATTAGACAGGGGATGGACAGAGAGAGCACCAATATCGAGTTGGCCGAAATATTTGAGATGGATGATGATGATAACCCAGTAGTTGACTGGATCAGGGATAGTGGAGATGGATTGCTGGATGAGGATGGAGGTCTTCCCAATAGTCAGATTGCAGAGGAGATGGGGGTTGATGTGGGGGACTTCATGGCCCAGGAGGGGAGGCCACATGCAGAGCCCGCCCGTCCCTTCGTGCCACACCCTAGTGCATCCACCCAGAGTGAGGATTTGATTTTCTGGTCCGACACTGAGGATGAGGTGACTCAGGCCTTCGGCGATGACGACGATGGTGGTGATGGAGGGGATGAGGAGGGTGTGGGACCTCGTGATCAGGATTCAGCTGATCCTAGGGAGAGACCACCACCACCACCACCTGCTGGACGTGAGAGTCGAGGGGGGGAGGACCACCACCGAGATTCACAGGAGAGAGTCAATTCACCCACGCGACACAGGATTTAGACCATACTGGAGCTGCATCTCGAGGCAAAAATGTTTCCTCTACATATTCGAGGAAGGGGAAGGGGAGACAGCATGGCTGGAGCACAGAGGACACGCCATCATATGGGTCCTACCGTCCATCCGATGCCGAGAGCTTGGTGGGATCTATGAGATCGATGAGCATTGATGATGGTAGAGACTCCTCCACCTCCAAAGGATCCGGATGGCATAGGCTTGCAGAGTCCTCATATGATACTACTGTGGAGAGTATTGGTTCTACCGAGTCGATTTATGGTTATGGTCCTTATGGTTATGGACCATATGGTGTCCCTCCTGGCTATCAGATTCAGGGTCAGGCCAGTCAGCCACGACTGGAGCCTTATGGTTATGGAGCGGCCTATGGAGCTTATGGTGTCCCTCCCACTGCCGATTATCGGAGTCACCCATCGCGACCTTATCGCATCCTTATCCTTCTCCTAGTTCCGAGAGCCGGGGCGGGTGGTCTTTCATTTGTTGAGTAGATCTTCCACACTATTCCACAGCCACAAGGCCCACCACCACCAGTTCCTTTGGAGATTCACAACTTCCCACCGTTAGGGAATCTTATGCATGTGGATGAGGCCACATACAGAGGTGTAGTTTTTGACTATGTCCAAAACTATATGGGGCGGGGGCAAACATCATGGGAGTTATATTGTCATTTGTATGGGGTGCAAACGGAAGAGGGAGACCTTGAGGCTTGAATAGAATAGACTTGTAAGTTGTAAGTTGTAACTTGTAAGTTGTAACTTGTCAGTAATAACAATACAGCTTCTTCTCTGATTCATGTACTATATACTTGGAATGTTGGATGAATGGATGTTACATTTTCAGTAGTTTTTTAGTAAACTAGTAGTTATTATAGTGTTTATTATGCTTGAAATAGCTAGTATGCAAAAATCCAAATCAATTTGAGTGCATTTGAGGCTTGAAATTGAGTTTTCAAGAATCAGGAAAAAAGTATCCAGTTTCGTCGAAATTTTGACCAAAACCTCAAAATTTCGACCTTTTCCAAGGTCAAAATGTTCATTTCGATCGAATTTTTTACCTTGGTGTCAACACAGCTGGTCTAGTGTATTATGCCAAAGTCAAAGAGGTATCTTTAAAATTCACCATCAATATACTTAGTGCCATTGTCACTGCGAAGGATCTTCACAATGGCATTCAACTGAGTTTTAATCATATTATGAAAATCACGAAAACATCGAAAAACCTCATGTTTTTGTTTTAAAAGATAAATTTATGTAGAACGAGAGTGACAATCAGTAAAAGTAACAAAGTACCTATAGCCAATAATAAACACACATCGGCAAGGGCCCCATACATAAATATGAATTAGCACAAAAGGAAGAGATTTTCTATTATGAAGAGAAGGTAAATAAGTAGAACGAGTCTGCTTCACAAAAATGTAGGCTTCACAAAAAAATTCATCATTGTTACAAGAAGAAACTAAATCAGGAAATACTTTCTTAAGAGTTCCTTGAGGGGGGTGACCTAGCCTATGGTGCCACTGATGAAGGTCTGATATTATCGAATGGACCTGATTAGAAGATGCAGTCACAAGATAAGTAAATCCTCCAATTGGCTCCAGCAGATAAAGTCCATTGTCTAATTTACCACGTCCAATCTCCTTCCCTGTTACCAGATCCTAAAAGACATAATAGGATGGGAAAAATGTCATTTTACAATTCAAGTCATGTGTAGGACTACTGATAGATAACAAGTTAGTAAAGAAAGAGGGAACATGTAAAACTTTAGATGGAGAAAGTGATGGAAAATGCTAAATGGTCCCTTTTCCAGCAATGGAAGAATATGAGCCATTAGCAATTCGAACTTTGTATTTTCCAGAAGTTGGAGAATAATGCAAGAAAAAGGAGGAAAAATTACAGGATTAGCTACTTTTAAGTTTTCCTTAAGTAACCATTCAATGTTTCACTTAACAAAACTAACTAAAACTGAGTTTGGATTTACAAAACCAACCAAAATAGTGATTTTCCATCTATCTGGACATTTTCCCCCCTAAAATTCACCATACTAATATGGGGGTAAAAATGTCCAAAGGGAATGAAAAATTAGTGACTTCCCCTTTTGAACAAAATGGTGATTTTCCCTCTTCAATGCGGTTAGTTTTAGGGGTTAAAAATGTCCAAAGGAATGAAAAATCACTATTTTGGTTAGTTTTGTAAACCCAGACTTAGTTTTAGTTAGTTTTGTTAAGTGAAATATTGAGTGGTTACTTTTGTAAATGAAAACTTAAAAGTAGTTAATTAAGTAATTTTCCCCAAAAAGGAGGATGAACCTATCATATGATCTATGGCTCTTGTATCAATGCTCCAAGGAGTAGAAATTGAAGAAACATGGAAGCCTGTAAAAGTTTTACCCGAAGTAGCAAGGTTGAAATTGGTAGGGGTAGTGGAGGAAGCAGTAGTAGAGGTTATACTGGCAATAGAAGACTGCAGAATACGTCACAGAGTATCTAACTCCTCCAGTGAAAAACCAACATCTGCAAAGGGTGTTGTGGAAACCATCTAAAAAAGATTAGCCTTCAGTTTTCCTATTCTTTGTGCCCTTTTCTGCTCAAAATCAGCAGGCTTCCCATGGAGCTTCCAACAATTGGCCTTGTTATGATATGGTTTGCGACAATGCTCACACTTGACAATCTCCTTGGCCGAATTAATTTTCGTGCTAACAAACTGTAAGGCTGATTTATCCACAATAGGAGTATGAAGTATCGCTAATCGACGGCTTTCCTCACACTGAACAAGGGCATAGAACTATTCTAGTGTAGCAAAGGGAGAACGACTCAATACTTGCACTCTGATCTTACTATACTCCACATTCAAACCCGCCAAGAATTCATATACCCGATTCTTATCAACATGCTTCTTATAAGTGGCTACATCATCTGGATTAGTGGGGTGATAATCCCCATAGTGATCCAACTCCTACCAAAGAGAATGCAACTCTACATAATATTAGGCCACTGTCAGTTCCTTTTGGGTAGTCTCATGAAGCTTCTTTCGTAGCTCATAAACTTGTGCATCATTCCCCAACTGTCCATATGTTTCAGTAGTAGCCTTCCAGATTTGGGCTACAGTATCAAGTAAAAGGTATCCACGAGCAATATTTGGAGTCATGGAATTCAAAAGGAATGATATAATAACAGAGTCATTCGAGATCCTTTTATCCTGTGAAATACTTGTGGTGGGAGGTTTGATAGTGGCACCCGTAAGGTGTCCAACAAATCCTCTTCCGGCAATAGTCAAGTAGGCAAATCGAGACCAAATCAAATAATCTGTTACATCAAATCTTATTAAAAGAGGATGAAGAGTGGGGTAATGTTTGGAGCCAATGGAGGCAGTGGTACCAACGATGGTTGCCATGCCAAAAAAACTATCTGCAGTTCTTCAATCTTCACCCTTTTATAACAACTGAAACAACCAAATCTAAAGAGTTATAGGACTCATAGGGTGCATAGGGTAAGTAACACCATTTCTTCTTTTTTTTTCCTAGAGTTATGAAAATCATAAACAAGCCCCTAAAGATACGTGAAATTACAAACAGACCCCTTAAGATATGTGCAATTATAAATTGGTCCCTAAAGATATGCATAATTACAAATAAACCCCTAGAAATATGTAAAATTACAAATATTTCCCTGAGAATATGCGAATTTACAAATAGATCCCTAAAAATATGCAAACTCACAAGAATAAGTCCCTGAGAATATTCAAATTTACAACAGAGACCCCTGAAACATCAATATATATTTTTTCTTTTTCTTTCTTTCATTTTGGGCTAATAGAACTGTAGGTTAGAAAGGGAAAAACCAAGACATGGTTCTACCAAGATTGAAGTAGTCTGGCCATGTGGATTATGCTGCTGGAAGGCAGCGATTGATGCTTGCAATTCCAAAAAAAACTTAACAAAAAAATCCTGCTGCTAAAAGGCGATGGGAATGGGAAAAAGGCAGTGATGGACTCTTGCGATTCCAAAAGAAGAAGCGATGGAGTCTTGCGGGCTTCTGGAAGGCAGCGATTGATGCTTGCAATTCCAAAAAGAAGAAGCGATGGAGTCTTGCGGCTGCTGGAAGGCAGCGATTGGTGCTTGCGATTCCCAAAAAAAAAAGGATCGATGGTTGCTGGTATGGCAAAGAGGTGAAGGGTGGCGACGGTATAGTTGCAGCGGTAGCAGGTCTAGTCGCAAAATCGAGAGAGAGAGAGAGAGACGATCATTCCTTTCTTGCTTTTCTTTCCTTTTTTTCTCTAATTGATTTTTGGCTTTGATGCCACTTTGAGAAAAACGATTGTGGTAGAATGACTTAATTGTTCAGTGTGATCTTAAGCCCTCTATTTATAATAAAGTGGAAAAAGGACTATTACATAAATACCCTTACTTAGGTAACAAGAAATAGAAAATTACACAAACTAAAACTCTAACAGAATTGCACTCCTAATAGGACTCAACCAACAAAGTTGGAGTATACCTAGTCCACCCAAATGGATTCCTGCTTGGAGGAGATCTTCCAGATGAGTTTAAGGAGGTAGGCACAATTGACGTCATGGACCCTATGGAAGCCAAGGCCTCCCTTAGAGGTGGAATGACAAACCAAAGGCCAATTGAAAGGATTCTAGAGGACTCCTGGCCTTTCTAGAGGAAGGCATGGAAGAGGGATTCCATGGAGTGGATTGTGGCTTTGGAAGCACAAAGATACTACGCCAACAGAGGTAGGAGGAGTGAAGAACAGACTTTATGAGAACCATCCTCTTTATGAATGAGAAGAGTATATCCTTCTACAGTTGAAGTTTCCAGCGGATTTGATAAGCATGGGGGTACGGTGGTGATTACTAAGCCAGCCAGGAATGAGGGGGAGACTGAGGTAGGAGACTAGTAATGAACCAAGAGAGAAGCCTGTAAGCAGGAGGAGGACCTTAGAGGTTTTAGAGATGCCAATAAGGAAGAGGAGAGATTTTTGTAGGTTAACTCTAAGGCTGGAGAGAGATTCAAAGAGGGTTAAAAAGGATAGTAAGGAGAAACAAGTAGTGAGAGGCTTTGCAGAAGATCACAAGGTCATCAACGAAAGCCAAGTGAGAGAGGTTAATGGATCTACATTTGGGGAGGGGGGGAAAAGAGGTGTTGGACAGCAATGATTGGATGATATGGGAGAGGACCCAAAGACCCAAGGTGAAAAGGTACGGTGAGAGGGGGCAACCTTGGCAGATACCCACAAGAGAGGGGAAATAGCCAGCGGGGGTGCCATTGATGATAACGGAGAAGTGGGAGAAGGAGATGCAGGCTTCAATCCAACGGACAAAGGAGGGGGGAAATCCCATAAAGACCAAGACGTAGAGGATGAAGTCCCACCAGATGGAGTCAAAAGCCTTACGAAGGTCAACCTTAAGAATGGCCATGGGGAGTGGGAGGAGTGGTCAAACCCCCGGACAATCTCAGCAGAAAGGAGAATGTTGTTCGCAATAGACCTGCATGCAATAAAAGCAAATTGGTTTTTGCTAACAAAGGACTGAATGACAAGTTTTATTCAATTTGCAAGGACTTTGACAATGAACTTGTAAAAGAGGTTATAAAGGAAGATAGGGCAAATATCCAAGATAGAGGAGGCACTAGGCTTTTAGGGATGAGGCAAAGGAAGATTTGGTTAGTTGAGGCAAGTTGCAAGGGATTGAGGAAGAAACTACGAACCGCATTGATGAGGTCCTCTTCTAGGATGCCCTAAGAGGCCTTGAAAAAACCCATACAAAAGCCATCCGGCCCAAGGGCCCAGTTCGGCTTATGGGAGTTTATGGCAGTAAGGATTTCAACATTAGAGGGGATGGAGAGAAGAGAATCGAAAAGGTTGGGGGGAACAAATTTTTGAGGAGGTTAAGAGGAAGGGGCTAATTGGGGGGGGGGGGAGGAGCTAGGAAGGAAGAAAAGAAGGCTATGACCTCTCTCTTAATGCCATCCACATTGGAAATCTAGACACCATTTGTGGAGAGGAGTGTGGGAATCGAGTTGTAGTTGTGGCAACCTTTAAGGGAGCGATGGAAGAAGGAGGTGTTAGAATATCCCAACTTAAGAAACTTAACTCTAGACTTGTCGCAAAGGAAGCTTTCCTTTTGGGAAGTCAAAGAGGACAACTCGAGGGAGAGGGATTTCTCTTCTTCAACAAGAGAAGGGTACAAGGGATTGGAGTCAAGAAGGGCCTAGACCCAATAGAGATTGGAACGACAGGAGAAGACAAGGGAGGAGATATTGCCAAAGGAAGCGAAATTCCAAGGCTTAAGGACAATTTTCAAATTACAGAGCTTCTTGGCAAAAGCCATGAGGGGGAGGGAGTTGCAGTGGACCTGCATATTCCAGGCAGCCTAGTATTGTCACCAATGTATTCCTCAAGAACTCAAAAAGAAAAATGTTATTGGATAGTACCACATCCAGGAACAGTGTATGGAGCTGAACGTTAGGTAGAAAAGACTATAGAATGATTATTCTAAAAGCTTAAGCTGTTGAGTACACAACAGCCTATTATTGCAATAACATTAAGAAAAAGCTGGAAAAATTCCAGCTCAATCAACTTCAGATTAGCATAAAGGTCACAGCTAAAATACGGCAATTGCAATACCTTAACATGACATCTTAAGCAAGGTTGGCACGTGAATGCACACTGAGAATGGGCATTTTCAGTACACAACAGAATATGGTTCCTACTTATTTGTGCAGCATAAACAAACCAAGAGGCAATATCTACATTCAATAACTCAAGTCCAGTATGTATATTTTACACAGTATAATAATATTGTTTTGATGAATAGTTTTTCATGAAACTACCTCTTCTGTGATATCCTTCATGCTAACAGAGTAGGAGTTTGATGCTTCAGTCTTTCCAATTTCCTCTGGAGTTGTCTGAGAAACAAAACACTTTAAATTGATATACATACATCAATCAAAATGGTTCCTACATGTCTGTGGTGGTAGTAAGCTTCCCTAAACACCCAACTTATATGCCAACAACTGCCGTAAGACAAATAAATGGACCCGAGTTTTGTGGACAGGTAGTCCCTTAGTTCCCTGTTAAAAGTAAAAGTTTCAGCCTTCCTAGATTTTCCGTGTGGAAAAACAAAGCTTTCAAAATCTATGGGGATGAGAGCACAATAATAATCAAAGTACTAACGGCATGCAGGCACAGGTTCTCCAATACAAGGAAACATGGCTCTAAAATTTGACACATGGTTAATCCAAATCTTAACCTCTTCAATCCAATAGTTGGGATAGGAACATCAATCATAACATGGTAAAAGAATAGTGGGAATGAGGACTAATTTCTTTGAGGGTTTTTATTGGTATCACAACCATTTGGCATTTCCAGAAGTCACAGATTTGAGTGACCATCTTAATGGATTTTCCTATCTAAACCATCCACCCTGCTCAGTAACTGAAAAGTGGACAGGAATGGCTAAAATACAGGATATGCATGCAATGATATACACAGATGCATGCCAATAAACAGGAATAGCAGAATGGATTAGACTTTGTCATTTTATAGGTGACTTCTAGAAGATCGCCTCTTTATCCAACAGATGAAATGACCAATAATCTGTCTATCTGGCAGAATAGTTGTCTTGAAGCTCTAGTATAATCACAAGCATACTTGACATTTATATTTACCCTTCCTTTAATACAAAAATGTAATGCTAAAGGACTAATCATTCATTATAATAATAGTAGCCTACCTTCTCCCTCAACAACGGCTTGCTTCCCTCTGCTGAACATTCAATCAGTGATTCAACAGATGAGCAGTTTTGCTTCCCAGAAACTGCATCCTTGGTTGGATGCAAATTAAGTAAACCCTCAGAGTCAAGATCATTCATCTTGCCATTTCCAGGGGTAGAAGATTTGGCTTCATGTGGCACAAATTCCATTTTGACCTCACATTGCTCAGGCGCACTCTTTAATGCTCTAGACAAAGGGAAGGATGCTGCTGGGCTGCTAATTGCATCTGTAGATGACCACAGTTCATCCACATTACCAAGATTTTCATGTCCAAATATGGAATCATCGTCTCTGCAAAATTTGACTTGTGTGAGGGCAATGGATCAGACTGATAATTACAATTTAATGAACTGAAAGAAAAGTGGAAGCATTAAAATTCTTAGATGATAACTCAATTTTCCACCTCAGCTTCATGGATTTTAGATGAGATAATCTATTAAGAGTAAAGAAAAGAATGTAGAAATCCTGCATTACCTAAATAATCTATCAAGGTCATCAAAACTCTCAATGTTATCCCAACCATAGTCAAGAAATCCATCTTGTTTGTCAATATGCTCATCCACAAACAATTCACGATCACTATCTAGTTGAGCTGTATCATCTATTGAGTATTGAGAGAAACAAACCATCAGAAAATGAGGAATTAATATGGTAAAGTATGTCATATCTAGTTGAGCTGCATCACCTCTTGATGGATTGAAACTGCTGATTTCACTGATAGAATCCTGACCATCTCTGACAGCAAATCCATTACCGCATTCAGAAATTGACAATGGCAAATCAGACCAAGAATCCATGTCAAATCCTGGAGTTGAAAATCCTTCATTTCTGTTAAATACCAAACCACTTTCCAGTCTACGGTCAGCAGAAGCATTATTAGGTCCTGGCGTCTTCTGCTCTACGGTTTTGCTAGGGTTTGAGCCTTGATCTCCTTGTTTCTTGATTGGGTCTCCAAATGTAACAAGAACCTTCTGGCCATCTTCCTTTGGATAAGGCACAATGTGGTCATCACTCTCACCGGCCTCACCCCATATTATGTCTGCAAACTGAAAATTAACTTAATTTTAAAAGGAATTGCTGTAATTAGAAATAACTACAATTGAATCTTAAGTTGATTAAGTCATCCAGATTTCACCCTCAGAACAATAACTTAAATTTTTTTTAAAAAAATTAATAAATGAAACAAGAAAAAATCCAACATTTAGCAGATAATTACCATAAGAAACTTATTTTAAGGTGAAAGAATGCGACCCAACAAATTTATGGACACAAATATGAAAGAAATAATGTATCAATAAAAATCAAAACTTCCATGAAAATCACAAGTTAGAAAAGTATATTAACCTATATGGAAATGAGTGTCAATTTTTTGGCTAGACCTACACTTCAGAATAATAAAATACATACTGGCAAGTGGCATGAAAGGTGGGACATGATGAAGTTGCATCTAAATGATTGTGTAAAAAAGAATATCATTAGGGAAATTTTCAAAGCAACCCCCCTTAAGGTTCATTAAAGAGCTGAAGGTACCTCAGTTCTACAAAATTGCAATTGCACCCTGTGGTTGCAAAATGTCAACAAAAACACCCAAGCAGTTAATTTGGGACAACAAAAAACCTTAGGTCCTTTAATATTTCTCCAACAAATTTCCTTCCTTTTCTTCTTCACCTCTTGTAACTCAAACCCCCTTTTTGCCCTCAGGTTCAGTAGTTTAAAAATTTAGGGAAGAACTGTTTATGTTCATAGCTATTAAGGCGGTGGCGCAATCACAGTGTTTAAGGGTCTTCCTTAATGGCTCAGCAACAAGGTAGCCGTAAGGTGTCACCACGGCAAACAGAATGTTTTGGTGTTCCATTGTGAAAATAACTATCTAAATTGGCAAAATAGCAAATTAGTATTTATGTACTTCTACCTATATGCTAAATGGCCTTCCAAGGTCTAATGGGCTGAGGTTTGGATCAAATGATAGGTTTAGGTTGCTGAGGGTTTCGTCCACAAATCAGAAAATTTAATGGTGAGAAGGTAGGTGTCCAATTGGATAGCACTTAGGCAAGATTTAAGTACCGGATAACTGGTTGCCACAGAGAAAAAAGAGAAAAGTAGAAATAGGGAGAATAAGTCCCATGCCTAAGGATTGTTGCTTGTGTAAGGTCTCCCCCTTGGAGTGCTTCCTTGGCCAACACAAGTGACAACTTCCCTACAGTCTTCAAGGTCCAAGACCTGATGCTCTAACAGAGTCCAACTCCAGCTCCGATGGCTCTCCTAGGGAGGAATTGATAGTGTCGAAGTATACGCAAGTTCTAGGCTGTTTTACTATTCACATGAATGGTAACGTGAACAGTATTATGCCTCTACTTTCTATTTCTAATGTAGGAATCTTGCTACACTTTTTGAGAGTTTCTAAAAAGCATATTTTCTATTTTCTGTTAGATACTAATTTCATAACTTTCCTTTTTCAGTACTTCCTATTTTGGACAGATTTTAGGAGTTGGAAGACTAGTAAATTATGTCCATAAGTTGAAATCTTCATTTCCTTTTATAGAGGGCAAGATGGCTTGCTTCTCAAGTTGTAATCTAGATTATTGATATCTATAAATAAGAGGCTGCGATTCTAGGAGTTCTAAGGTAGAATCGCAAGCTTATGTGATTCCTATCTATTCTTTTTCTTTCTTCTTCTCTTCTCTTCCTTTTTTTTATTTTTTATTTTTTATTTCTTTTTATTTTTTCATCTTCTTCTCAGTTCTTCTTGTTATTGCACTGTTTTGGTTGATTAAAGTTTATTTTCTAACATGGTATCAGAGCTTTTTTTAATCAACACGATGTTGTTCTCGGTGTTCTCTTCTGAAGTTCCCTTTCGGTGTCCCTCTCTTTGGTGCGCAGCCACCTACCGCTGTACTTATTTATCATTAGATCAGATGAAAATATAAGCTGATCTCTCATACCTTTTCTTCCCCTACTTATCCCAGAACTTGATTGATTACTTCAATCTATTATTTTCTGCAGTTCTAAATCCTTCTGCAGATTTGTTTTTCTTTGCAAACACATATTCAATTCTGTGTTGCAGAATTTTTCTGCTATTCTTCTTCAGGTTTTGGTACGCAGCCACCTGCTACTGCAAATAAAGTGCTACTTAGATTAGGCTTGATTATGTAAACTGATCTCTTCTATCTATTATCTGTACTTAGATTCCAGAACTTGGATAAGATTTAGAAATAGCTACATCTTCTTTTTCTCCTGCTTGTTTCTGCATACTGCAGAATTTTATATTTCCCTATCATGATTTGGTTTGGTGTGATTCATAACTGGTTCAGTCTTGGTTCAGTTCTGGCTCAAGTTTAATTGGTTCAGTCTTCATTCATAGCTGGTTCAATCTTTGTCAGTTCATTTCTATTTTTTACCTCCTATTAAAGCCTTATTCAATTTTGAGTTTGATTCTTGTTCTGTTTCTGATTGACATTATTCCCCCTGTCCTATCTTTTTTTCCACATTCTATATCCCTGTTTTCTTTAATTACACATCTCTCTTATACTATATTATAATCTTGTCGTCAAGTGTTTTCCCTTCCAAGTCTGTCCTCCATTTATACATTTAGTTCCATCACTTCTTTATTTACAAACAGCCTCTTGAAAAATCTGATTTATTACAGAAGTGTCATTGGGCTTATATATTTACCAATAACCCCTTGAAAAATTCTGGTTTATTACAATGTTGTCATTATCTTAATCCACCATGGGGAGAGTTTGGAAGATGTTTCTTGGATTCAGAATTGCTAGATGACTGAAGATTACATCTACTATAAGGGTCTCATTGGAAATTGTTGCTTGGGATATTTTTATACAGGATATTAGTTGTCATTAATTGTCCACGTGTAATGTTATACGTGAGGGGGAGAATGGTACCATATTCTATATTTACTCAAGGTGTGTTGAAGGATATTATTTGTGAAGATCTTTGTCCACAACTGTTATTCCCAAGTTGCCACTGAGAGGGTTGGGGGGAATCAGTGTCTTTTAAAATTCTCTCTAATTTGACACTTCTTTAAGCTCAAAACAAGATTGGTCAAGATAATCATGTAGTTATCAATTACAAAAGGGTAGGTCCACCACACACCACAATGTGGTTAGGTCTACCAGACAGTGCACCACCACTTTGCAATCAAAGCACTCCAATATATGCAATGAAAAATAAACTAGAAACACAAGACACTAAATTTACGTGGTTCGCCTAGATTGCCTACATCCACGGAATAATGCCCTAAATAGAGCTTTGTATTTACTCAATTCTTTTCAACTAAAATCTTGATCACTACAATGATCAAAGAGCACCCACTCTTAATACATTCAAAACATGGAGCACCCACTCTAGTGTGAACTCTTACACCCACAAAAGTATAAGGCCACAACCTCAACAACTTAACCCTAACAAGCAACTACTTAAAAGGTAAAACTTTTCAAATGAGGAAGATTACAATAGATTACTCACCTTCTTCTTCAACGTTTTCACCAAAATACACATCTGAGCTTGTTCTCCATACCAATCTTGCTTCTTGGCTTCTCCTCCTTGTTTTTCTTAGTCTCCACAAGCCAAAAACCTTAAAAACCCACTTTTGTTTAGCTCAAATTCAGGCCTTTAAAGAGGATGAACATTGATGTTGAGGAACCATTGGATTTCATCTTCTGGATGAGTCCCAAAGAGAATCTAATCACATAAACCATTGGATATCCACTTTAAAATGGCGGGTGAGATTTGGGCGGTGGGATGTCTTAAGTTATATGAGACCTCACAAGATTATTTCAAATAGAATCTTTTTTATTCTATCTTAAACATACAACACACTAGATCATTTTAATCACTATACTTCGTAATATACCATAAATGCATACTCCCAGCCAACCAAACACCTAGTGACTAAATCTTTTTCGTCATGGATACTTGAAAACCAAGCGCATCAATCTCGTCCCCTAAAATCGGATCTTCATCCATGTCCTTCTAATAACCATTAGATTGCACCATTCAATCTTTCAAAATTACATGTTTCTCCCTAAAATAGAAAACTTATTTCACAAAGACCCCTAAACTCTTTAAAAATTATTTTCAAACCCCTGAATGTAGATTACATCACAGAGAGCAAATTTTCACCACAGAGGCTAAATCTCATCTTATTTCTACATAGCATAAATTTGCTTTTATATCTCACACTCTCATGAAAAACCTCATAACTTCCTTATTTGATATCGAAATCACAATCCGAAAAGTGTGTTGGAAAGAAGACTTCATTAACTACGGTTTTGCAGTTGAAGTTGAACCCATAAAACAATTGGATGATGACTACCCAAAAATTCATCCAAGATGACCCTTGTGCAGTGACCTATAAAATCCACCATTCTAAGGAATCTTTGCTTCACCCAAAACACTTAAATATTCTCACAAACACTCAAAACTATTGTAATAGTGTTAATCACCCTCTAAAAACATAGCAAATGCCCAAAGCCTTCTATAGGACCTTCGCTTCAATACAAGCCATGTATTCTTAGAACACGCTATATTTTGGTTGCCAACAATGACAACACATGCAATCTCAGCCAATGGAGCAACACTAACTTATGGCATTCTACAACAATAGCATTACCTACATTTACCTACCTACCATTACCTGTCTACTTGGTTTGTAGTAACATATACTACTTTTACCCAAGGTGGGAGATCTCGCGAGACAAGATGGGAGGCGAGAGTTGAGAGACGGGATATCTCGACTCGAGATCTCGCCAATATCTCGGCGAGATCTCATTGACAATTGTTTTTTCACTTGTTTAGGGGCTTTAAAAAGCCCATGTCTCGCTCGAGGGAGGCATATCTCGCCTCTCTCGATCCTCTCTCTTGCCCCTCTCTTGCTGGAAGTGGAATTTTGGTCGGAAAAGTCAATTTTTGGCAGGAATTTGTTGGGGATTTCATTTCAAAACATCATCAACACATCTACAACAACAGATTCAAGCATATTTCAAGTGATTCAAGCTTATTTCAAGAGATCTTCAACAAAGGTAAGATTTTCCCCCAAATTTGAATTTTTTCAAATAGAAAGTTCTACAATGAGTGTAGGAGTGTCAGAGTGTGGTATAAATATATGTTGATGATCAAGCTTTGATCTACACTTTCATGGAAAAATTTTAATTTTTTGTATTAATTTTTTTTTTAATTTTCGTATTAAAAAATATATTATCTAAAAAATTAAAATTATAAATTATAAATAAATACTTATAATATGAATGTGATTACCACTTATGTTAAACTACATTTAAAGGGCTACAATCCCATGTATTCATATTTTGATTATCATGCTTGTTGTATTTATTATATATATTTTATTTAAATAATTAAATAAAAAATTTATGAAAAAAAATATTTTATTAAAAAATTATCTTTTTATTTTTTATGATGCTTATATTATGTAGTTTATTTTAAAAATACAAACATGTCTATTTGAGCATTGTATATATGTTATCTTAGAACAAAGTTTGTGTTTTGTTGTTTTATAAATTGTTTTTACATAAAATAATTATAAAAAATAATATGTTATCAAAAATTTATTTGTTTTTTTTTTTAAATGATGCTCATATTATGTAGTTTATTCTAAAAATACAAACATGTTTGTTTGAGCATTGTATATATGTTATCTTAGAACAAAGTGTGTGTTTTGTTGTTTTATAAATTGTTTTTACATGTTTTTATGTATCTAAAAATTATTCTAATGATTATTTGAGAACATTCATATATGTATTTCAGACTTTCAGTGCTGTACATTTGTATCTTAAATGGCAACTAGTGGGAGTGGCGGCACTAGTAGTGGGACTCAGGACATTGCTTGGCAACATGGGGATCCACTGCCGACAAGAAAAAATCCAGATGCAAGTATTGCCTCAAGACTTTGAATTCTGGTGGTTTAACCAGATTAAAGCAACATTTGGCTGGTGGCAACAAAGATGTTTCCAAATGTCCCAAGGTTCCTTATGAAGTGCAAAAAGCAATTGCAGCAACTTTAAAAGGAGGGAAACAAAAAAAAAGACGAGATGGCATAAAAGCAAAGGGAATTTGAGGATACAGTGTTGTCTAGACCTTTTCTTGATGTTGATGAGGAGTCAAGCAACGATGAAGAGAGGAGGATTATGGGTGTTGAGTCACGGGCCGAGTGGAGACAGATGAAGGTTGCAATGGAAGTTAGCAGACAGTCCTTACATGTTGAGAATGTGAGGCAATATGAACAGACAAGGGGAGCAGGAGGTTTGAGGTCAGGGGCATCCATGCCACCTATACATAGTTTTCAGGGAACTAAGAGGACCGAAAGGAGGAGGAGGACTAGACATTATGATGCCACATTTGACCAAGACCCCTCCCTCTTCAAGCATCAGGACATCTATCAAAGAAGCATTCCATATATGGTTGCTGGAGGTAAAGAAGGCATTAGGGAGGAGGAAGCTAGGTTGGCAATCAACAAATTCATGCTCTACAACAACATTGCAGCCAATGTAGCCAAAACACCATACTATCAGGGGATGATCAATGCAGTTGTTAGGGCAGGTGTAGGGGTTAAAGGCCTAACAGCTTGGGAAGTAATGAATAAATATTTACCAAAGGTAAAGCAGGAGGTGGATGAATACATTGGTTCATTAAAGGAAAAACGGAGTACATATGGTGCTATTGTGATTGCTGATGGATGGATTGGTCCTACTAGACAGTCCATTAATTTCATAGCGAGCTGCAATGGAAAGACATCCTTCCTTAAGTCAGTGGATGCCTCAGATAAAATCAAAGATGCTGACTACCTTTACAAGCTTCTTAGGGAGGTGGTCCTCGAGGTAGGGCCAAAGAATGTTATCCAAATTGTCACAGATAATGGTGCTAACTTCAAAAAAGCTGATGAAATGTTGATGAAGAAGAATAGCAGGATCCACCTCTTTTGGACACCATGGGCAGCACATTCGATTGATCTTGTGTTGAAGGATTTGGGGAAAAGAAGGTCAACCAATACTGTGGTTGAGAGGGCTAGAAGGATAATTAATTTTATTTATAACCATGGTTATGTGCTGAAGATGATGAGGAACCACTGCAAGGGTGATCTAGTCAGACCTGGATTGACTAGATTCGCCACCAACTATGTAGCTCTGAAAAGCTTCCAAAAGAAAGTGGTGGGTCTACGGCACATGTTTACAAGTGAGGAGTGGTTTAATTGGCGTGGATCTAGCCATCTTGATGCAGTACTAGCCCAACAAACCATTGCTAATGATTCCTTTTGGAGGCAGTTGAATAAGACACTAGGCATTATAGAGCTTATTGTGTTTGTTTTAAGGATGGTGGATTCGGAGATGAAGCCCATAATGCCCCACATATATGCTGCCCTCGAGCAAATGAAAGAGTTGGTTAGAGCTGTTACCCCTAGCTCCTTCAAATCCTACGAGAGGATCATAGATAATAGATGGGAGATGCACTTGATGCATCCTTTGCACTTGGCTGGTGAGTCACTTTTAAGTCTTTAAGTTTTTGTTGTATACTTTAATTTACATTCTTAATTTGTTATAAGTTATAATTTATAAACAAGTAAACAACCAAATCACTAACCAAATTTTTTATTTCCACAATGCAAGCTTACTACCTCAACCCAAAGTACCATTACAAGAATGATCTGGGGCTTGATGTAAAGTTGATGAATGCGGTGCAAGACATGGTGGAGAAGCTTGTGTCAAATCCCATCATACAAGGGACAATTAATGGAGAGGTGAGAACTTATTCAATTGTTTCTTCAACTTCTTGCATTAGTACATTAAGCATATACCTAATACAATAATTGAAGAATTGGTGTACAGATCAGGGAGTTCAAGGATGCCTCTAGGAGTTTTGGAAAGCCTTCTGAAGTTGCAACTAAGCAAAAAAAAATGATCCTGGTAAATAGTACAACACTATAAGTCATTAAGTCTATAACTCTATAATGATAACTGATAAGTTATATAAATATAAAGATTTACTTGCCTAATGCATTCTTATTTTTGGTTATGCAGCTGACTGGTGGGTGCTATATGGAACTAGTGCGCCAAATCTCAAGGACATAGCAATTAAAGTACTCTCACAGACTTACTCATCTTCTGGTTGCGAGAGGAACTGGAGCACCTTCTCGCTCATCCATAGTAAGGTACGGAACAGATTGGGGAGTAAGAGGCTTGAGGACTTAGTGTATGTGCATTACAACATGAGATTGAGAGTAGGGCACATACAAGATGATGTAGATGACGATAATCGTGAACCGATTGAGTTGACTGATATATTCCACAAGCCCCTTGCAGAAGATGAGGAAGATGATGTCATATATCAGTGGGTTAGGGATCAAGGTGGCCCAGTGTTGGATGGGCCAAGAGGGCAGCCAGATCCTACCATTGCTGCTGCTATGGGCTCAGATGCTGTGGCTGAGCACGTGTCTTCTGATGAGGGTCGAGACATCTGTAGCAACATCAAAAGGAGCAACTGTACCATTTGTGGAGCCACCTGGTCAACTTGAAACAACTGAGGTGACAACTAGTAGAGGGGGTTCAGATGATGCCGATGATACCAGAGAGCCAAGTGGCAGTCAGCCATCAAGTCATGGAGGCAGTCAGGCTAGTGGTGTTGCTGGTGGAAGTCAACGTCAACAAAAGGAGTCACCTCCACCAGGTCTGAGTCATCCGACACATGCAAGCCACAATTCCCCTATCTCTCGGACTTATGCTAGGAGTAGGAAGAGCAAATCAAACCAGGGGTAAACGAATGATGATGCAAGCATGCATGATCCTGAATTGAACATGGGAAGCATGAGCCTAGATCATGGTCACAGTGATTCACAATAGTAGAGTTTGGACACTTGCTTGTCGTCGGGGTATCTATACGGGGATCACAACACCAGGTCAGATTACAGTGGTTATTCTTCTTATGGAGGTCATGCTATTCCTCAAGACCTTGCACCTGGAGTGTACACATATGGGAGTGAAGGTGGGTTGTTAACTGAGTGGTTTTAAAACCCCTACCCATATACTCAACAACAATACGAACAACAACAACAACAATGGCTCTTTCACCCACCCACGATTGACTGTTATCCTAGAGTGCTATTCCTCCAGTATTCTGACATGGAGACATATCAGTTCCATATAAACTGATATATGACATACTGCAGTGATGGGTTGACTTGGGAGTCATATGTGGCCACCGTTCAGAATCAATTGATGCAGAATGCTGAATGATACTCTTATAGTCTTGTAAGTTGAAAGTTGTAATCTACTAATCTTCTTACTCTTGTCTCTTGTACTCTTATGATCTTTTCAGTCTTGTGAGTTGTGATTGTGATTTGGGAACTTATGGATTATGATTTATGACTTACTAAAAGTCTAAAACTTCTTATGGTTGTAAAATTTTGAAGGCATTCATGATTTAACTATTTAAGTTCTTTGATAGTTTGATCACTTGAATACTTGATGTGTAATGTTTAATTGTTAATATATTTGATACTTGATAGTTGATAACTTGAATTACTTGATATCTTTACATTACAAATTGTCTAACCTTGCATTTCACAGAATTTCGATTTTACACATAGGTTCAACTTAGAAGACATAGTTAGGGTTATTTTCTCACAAATCTAAGGCCACCAATGTGTTCAAAAGGCATTAAATAGGCTTACCAAGTTTCAGGCCAACCAGGGCCCTAAAACCCACCGAGATGGGCCACCGAGATAACGTGCATTTTTTGGTAGATCTCGACCGAGATCTCGCTTTTTCTTAGTGGCGAGATCTCGCTCTGGAGCGAGATCTCCCACCATGCTTTAACCAACCTAATTGTGGCCCGTAGTAACATATACTACCTTTTACCTATCTGGTTCGCAATAACCTATATTGTCTCTTACCTATCTACTTGGTCCGCAATAACCTATACTGTCTTTTACCTATCTACTTGGTCCGCAGTAACCTATATTGTATTTTACCTACCTACTTGGTTCACAGTAACCAATACTATTTTTTACCTGCGTACTTGGTCCATAGTAACCAATATTGTCTTTTACCTACCCATACTTTACCAACTACTTGTCTTCTTGCAAAGTGCTTATATGAACGTTGAAGCTGCAATTTTGAAGAATCAGTGTGGAGATTCCTCCCCACTATTGGCATTATTGGATAGTGCCTTTGATGTTGCTATACTTGTGAATTTTATTCGTCTTCAATGTTGTTGATTTTTCTCATTATTGGTATTTTTTGACATGAAGAGTTAAAGTTTTTTTTGTTGGTGTTGATTATCTCATGGATGAAGTTCTCTCAGTGTTTATCAACGTCTGTTATTGCTACACATTCAAGATTGGTGCTTACTTTCAATTTTAGTCTTATTGTGCAAGCTAAAGTTTGCCTTGTGTATACTCTAGGCTCTAGCTTGAGCGGGAGTGTTGAAGCATACACAAGTTCTGCGTTGTTTTACTGTTCACATGAACAGTAACGTCAATTGTATTATGCCTCTGCTTTCTATTTCTAATGTAGGAATCTTGCTACAGAAGTTTTGGGAGTTTCTAGAAAGCATAGTTTCTATTTTTTGTTAGTTATTAATTTCAGAACTTTCCTTTTTCAGTACTTCCTATTTTAGACAGATTTTAGGAGTTGGAAGACTAGAAAATTATGTCCATAAGTTGTAATCTTTATTTCCTTTTATAGAGGGCAAGATGGCTTGCTTCTCAAGTTGTAATCTAGACTATTGATAGCTCTAAATAAGAGGCTGCGATTCTAGGAGTTCTAAGCTTTTTTTTCCTTCTTCTTCTTCTTCTTCTTCTTCTTCTTCTTCTTCTTCTTCTTCTCAATTCTTCTTGTTATTACACTGTTTTGGTTGATTAAAGTTTATTTTCTAACAAATAGCATTGCAAGAGGTTTACTAATTTGAATAAGACTGAGGTTTCCTAATAGATGTAGGACTCCTCATTAAAACTCCTATTCTAACTATGTTTATGATCCTTTATTTATTTACTACATTGTTTATTACTTTGTATTTCAGTTCTAGATTGGTTTTCTATTCCTTCTTGTATTTATATTTCTTTGCCTACTAGAAGTAGGAGTTTCCTACTCAGAGTAGGCCTTAACAGCTTGTAATATAAATACCTCATTGGGGCCCATAAATAAAGCAACATTCTCTGAGTAATCACTTTTTATACTGAAAAGTGACAACATGGTATCAGAGCCTTAGGCTCAAAACTTGGAACTCTTGAAGATATTCTGCCCAAATTATGCCCAAATTACAGCTGGGAAGTCTTTCTCAATGCTGAATTGCAGCAAATTTTTTTTTTTTTTTTTCCTTCT
Organism: Hakea prostrata; assembly: GCF_041222555.1. Classification (NCBI taxonomy): domain Eukaryota; kingdom Viridiplantae; phylum Streptophyta; class Magnoliopsida; order Proteales; family Proteaceae; genus Hakea; species Hakea prostrata. The sequence continues at coordinate 45,646,683 of NC_142601.1, read as the reverse complement.
CTCAAAGCTTTGGGACATTCTTTAAGTATTCTTCTTGCAGCTGCTACTCTTCTCAACAATTGAAGATTACCTAAGTCTATTGATCACTAAGTGAGCTACAGTTTTTTGGAAAGAACCCTAGCCACACATTTTTGTTAACTTTTTTAAGGACAGCAATAAGGGAATTAATGGACCAACTGCAGCCCGCTTGCTTCTCTTTTCTACGATTTAAGATTAAAAGAAGAAACTAATCCAGATCTTCCCTGAACCTGTTCTCCCCCTATTCTTTTTTTTTTCTTTTCTTCTTCTTCTTTTGGTTGAAGGAATACTTCTGTTTAGGAATACCTTTTTTTTTTTTTTTTCTCTTTTGGTTGAAAGAATACTTCTGTTTTAGAGACCTAACCTTGTGGTAGACCTGGGATTTTCTTTTCCTGCTGTACCTTAGCAGTTTTTCACCCCTTTTGCAATCCCTTTTTGGGGTTGTACCCAATAATAGTTCTGAACCTTCAGTTGTAACTTTTCCCCTTTGTTTTAGCAATCTGGTTTAGGGCTGTGTTCTGAAATGCAGTTAGTAAACAGTTCAGATTTGTTAAAGTTTCAAACTCTCCTCTTTTCTCGTCCTAGTTGCTTGCCCTAAAGTAGTTGTAGTTCTGCCCTAATTGTTAACCATATATCCCAGGTCTGAAACCCTAAAATCTGATCTAAGTAAAATTGTGATCAAAAGAAGATCATGACTCTGCTGCAACACCAGAGCTTATACCTATAACCTACTACCATGGTTTGTCAAGGCGGCAAGGCGACCAAAGCGGTTGGGGCTTCACCTAGGTGAATAGGTGACAAAGCAGCGCCTAGGTGGCAATAAGGCGACCAAAGCAGTTGGGTCAAATTTGTTCAATACAACTACTTTCAAACTAATAAATTTCTATTATAAGTTAAACAAACATTCAAGAATCACATTCATCCAAAAAAAACAAGCATTCAAGAATCATAATTATGAAAGATTATCCAAAAAAGAATACAAACATAAGTTCATCTCATCAAGCATCATAACATATAAGTGTGCACTATATCAAATTATAAGTATGAAAATGGAAGCAGCAATTTTACATTCTTACTTACCTCTATGATAGTGTGATGCCAAATAAGTGGCTTGTCCATCTAATGATTCATTGATTCCCGATTCCGAAATGACTAAATATTATTACGTACAAAATGCCAAAAAAGCATTCATTTTGGCATCTAGTCGGTAATAAGGCACACAAGGCGACAAAACGGTAGAGATTAGGTGAAAAACTGCATGTCAATAAAACGGTGGCAAATAATTCGGTTGGAAAACCAACTTACCACCTAGGCGAACGCTTTGAAAACCATGCCTACTACTGCCCCTTGGTTCTCCGCTTACAATCCTAGATGGTCAAACTACTTAAATGTGGTCGAGCTCTGCCTATATTACTATTACTAACTGTTAGTTGTTTCAGTTGGTTTGTGGCCTGGTTCAATTATAAGCTATGGTTCAGTTTACTATTATTATTATTCAGTAGTTTATTTCCCATTAGGGGCAATTATATAATCTTGTACATTCACATTATTGTAAATAAGAGGCACAACAATTCATCCAAGTATTCACTAATTTTCACATGGCATCAAAGCCAAGGGAAAGGTAGAATCAACAAAGAAATTCATGCCTTTATCTCTCTCTTCTTATTCTGCCAACGAGAGCTCTCTGTTTTTTCCCTTTTTTCCCACCATTGACACATCCCTCTGCCAACGACAGAGGTAGTTTTCCTCTTCACTGTCACCGACACCCTCCCCCTCGTCCTCCTTTCTTCTTTTTTACTCTTTCTGACTCCTTTTCTTACTGCCGGCTCCCTATTGGTGGGTTACGATCTTCTGGGCAGCATCTGTGAAGTAGTTTTTTACAGGAATTGATGCTGTCCTTTCTTCTCTTGCTACGACAGAATTTTTTTTTGGGTTGCAGATCTACTCCTGCAATGTTTCAGATGCTTTGAAACTTGAAAGGATTGAAGACTGAAGAACAGTAGATTTGATCAGGATTTTTGTTCTTTTTTTTTGGGGGGGGGGGGTCAATCAGCCTAAGAATATATTTTGTTTCCGTCTCCATGAAATTTTCTTCTGTGATTTTTTTTTTTTTGGTTGAGTTAATTGAAGATATGGCACAATTGGATGTTCAAGTTGTTCTAACAAGTCATGAAAAATATCCCCCCTTTAACATCACTACTTGTTAGGTTCGATAGAACTAATTGTTTGATCTGGTCTCGTTCTGCCTATTTGACAATTGTTGGAAGAGGTCTTATTGGCCATAATATAGGCACTACCACCAAACCCTTAACTGCTGGTGTACTTCAAGATAAATGGATTTCAAACAACTCTCTTCTAATGTCATTCCTTTTGAATTCCATGCATCAGAATCTTGCCAAGGGGTATTTATTGTTGGATATAGCAGGCCACATTTGGAAGGCCACTAAGGAAACCTATGGCCCAGATGGGGAATGATGCACAGATCCATGAGTTACGGTCGAAACCCCATAAAACTACACAAAAGAAGTTGACCGTTGCACAGTACTATATAGAACTATGATATCTCTCGCAAGACTTTGATCATTATGGTGACTACCAACCTACTAATCCTAAAGATGTGGCTGCCTACAAGAAGCATGTTGATAAAACTCAGGTGTATGATTTTTAGGCAGGATTAAATATGGATTATGGAGTATGATCAGATTCAGCTACAAGTTTTGAGTCGTTCTCCCTTTCCTACATTAGAATAATCTTATGCACTTGTCCAGTGTGAGGAGAGTTGCCGTCTAGCTATGTTGCACAACCCGATAATGGAAAAATTTGCTCTTCAGAGTGTAAGTATGGTGTTTAAACAGAACCAGCCAAAGATGTGGTTAAGTGCCCTATCATACCAAAGCTACATGCGGGAATTACATAGGAAGCCTGTTGTTTTGAACAAAAAAGAGCCCAACAAAAGAGTAAACCAAAAGCTAATCATTCAGACACAATTCCTGCAGACTGCAGCACCTACTACAGATATCGGCTTTTCCTAGGACAAGTTGCTTGCTCTAAGGTGCATTCTACAATCTTCTATGGTTGTCGCTGCCTCTTCCAATATTCCTTCACCTGCACATTCAAACTCCTACCTTACTACTTCAGGTAACTTATTTACAGGCTTCCATGCTTCCTCAATTTGTGCTCTATGGATTGCTCCATGGTTTATTAATACTGAAGCAACAAACCATATGACAGATTATGCTTCTTTTTTGAATTATTTACCTACCTCAGGAAAAGATAAGGTTCATATAGTTGATGGCTCTTAGTCTTCTATTGCTGGAAAGGGAACCATACAACATACAACATTCACCATCCCTTTCTTTGTCCTCAGTTTTACATGTTCCATCTCTTTCTACTAACCTTCTTTTAATTAGTAGTCTTACAGATGGCTTGAATTGTAAGGTAATCTTTTTTCCTTCCTACTGTGTCTTTCAAGATCTAGTAATAGGGAAGGAGATTGGACATGGTAAACTGGACAAAGGACTTTACTTGTTGGCGTCGAATGAAACCTCTTCTTCTACTATACTTGTTACTCCTCATTGACCTATAGCACCTCTCCTCTAACCTTCTAAGACAACCCTTTATCTCTAAATCTATCACGTGCTTTGCATCTTTCTTATGGAATTCACAATAGGTATAGAAGGACACAACCGAGATCATTCAAGATTCTCATACATCCCAACCCATGATGTGAATCTAATTCTAGGTTTAGGGTTTCTTGAAAAGTTTCCCTAGAATTAAGGATCTGCCCAGAATCTTCCAGCAAAATAATCAGTAATTGTATGGGATACCTAAGGGTTGCTCTGAAATAGATGGGAGTTGGATGGAAACACTAGGGAATAATAGACGGGTTCTTATGAGATGATGGGAAAAACCTAAATCGCCAACAAATCCCCATGGGAGGGGTTTTGAGATAGCCATAGTCAATATGGGATGTAACAAAAATAATGGGGAAGGGAAAATATTATTCCATTACCTAGAAATAATACAATTGCCAAATTTTGATGAGCCTTTTCTTTAGGGTTGCAAAGATAACCCAAATGATACATGATGATAAGAGATCAGGCATCCAAAATATTGACAGCAACTTTGGATTTTGATATTACATCAATCAAAGTAAAACTAAATTTATAGACTTAGAACTTTTAAGCTCCTACCAGAATTATCCTACTACCACTTGGAACTAGGAATCCAGAATAAATAAATTTAAAGGATAAAGAAGAGAGTTAAGGAGATTTCTCATATCTAGAATTTCAGGGAGTGTAGATGCAAAAATACAACAAGAGGTCATTTTAAATCATCTGGACTCTCTTATTGAATTGGTTTGATTAGAATAATGCATTCATAAACTACTAACACTTGTATAGGCCACCCTGTCTGATGTTATTCCTTTGCCCTTCTAACCCCACACTCTTAAGCCTCTTCTTGTCTCGTCTGCATCTGTAGAAACAGTATACAGCAGAGGGACATAACAGAAAATGGAAATGTTAGGTGAGATCAGTCTCCATGAATCTATTAACCAAGTTACTTTTTTATTAGTTTTAATTGATATGATAACTTAAAACCAATAAGCAGTAACTAGTTAGTTCTTCCTCTGTTAGCACATTATATGCCACTTTCTCACTATAAATTGCTACCCTAACAATGCATTGTACTGATAGACCCATAACTAAAGAAAACCACTAAAAAACCACCTTCACAGTAACTTTTACCTCTTCCCATTACAAAATTATGGACCACCAAAAAGCAACGAAGTTATCTCAAAACCCAAGTACCATCGAAGGTGAAGCAAATTTTAATTTATTTGTGTTAAAGCTATAAAAACAACAGGGGCCGTAGAATTCTTACCTCTTCCTCGTTCCACTCAAACATTTCCGATGAAGAAATAACAGATCCCAATTCCAAAATCCAGTTCAGCGAATCGCTTGGAGCTCCACTTGAACATTTCCAATTCTGCTGAAACGAACCTAAAACAATTTTCTTCTTCAAGACCCAGAAACTACCTCATACTACGATTTCCCAAACATCAAAAACTTAACCATCAACAAGTGCGAGATCAAAGTACAGCTAAATTTAGTTTTTTACTGTAAATCGTCTTCCGGAGCTTTCCAGAGATGTTTAGAGAGAGAGAAAAGGAAGAAGAGCAGCCTCCATAGACTAGAGAGAGAGAGAGAGAAAGAAAGAAATAATTGGGATTGGATGGCCGGTGCCACGTGTGACGCGATGTACGTGGTTGATTGGCAGATGTAATATCCGTTTCACATAGTGCCACGTAGGATAGTCGTATCTTAAGTTGTGGCATCGAGGAGACTATCTAATACTAAAACCTGATTGGTTGAAAGGAGATTTGAATTTCATTTGGGAGTTAATTTTCATGTCATTTGGACTTCAAATGTAATTATTCAGTTTTCCCGTGGGTTAGTAGGTAATTAGACCAAGGTTTATAGCTTGTAACATAGGCAAAGGTTTTGGGCCCGTGGCCCACGTGCGGGGTATCTGGAAAGTTCTGGTTAGTGGTGGAAATCGTCTTGGAAGTCGTTGTCTATGGTTCAGCCGGAAGCAAAACCACCAGAATTTTCTTTCGTTGCCACTTGTCAGTCTTTTTGTGATTAATTTTAAGGTCAAAAAAGTCACCTGATTGTGAGTAGGTTTTGAGGTTAAAACAGTCATTTCGGTAGCACTTAAAGAAGATTAGAAGAAGAGTCTAGCGAATAAGGGTAGATTAGTAAATTTAGACGCTCGTCTTCTCAAATCTCAATCTCCGAATCTCCTTCTTCTTACTTGCTGACCGCGGCACTGCCGCTGCTACAATGACTGCGGCGATCATAGATCTTCCAAGTGCAGGATCAGCAAACTGTGAATGTAACATTTGGTCTCTCAGGTCATCAATCGAACATCATTCAATATCAATTTTCTAACCTCCTTTTCCCTTTAACTCTGCATTCAGAAAACAGAGCACTCGAGAAGCGATGGAGATCGTTTCGTCAAACTCATGTAACCGATGTGATATATCTAGAAATTGAAGACTTTAAGAATATTGGAACTGAGAGTAGCTAATGAATCGGCCAAGTAGTTGATAAATTTCCACGAATATCATGAAATCAGCATAGCGTCAAAGAGCACATTTTGATGGGCACCGGAACCCTATATCTCTCGGCAGCGAGTGTGGGGAAGAACCAAACGAGACTGCCGTTTTGTGGTAAAAAACAAATAATTTTATTTTCTGTTACCAGTTAGCCATGTAAGACTTCATGGCCCAATGGATAAGGCGCTGGTCTACGGAACCAGAGATTCTGGGTTCGATCCCCAGTGAAGTCGCTTTGTATGTTCATTTTGCCGGACTTTTGAAAATTTACATCTTAATGGGTCAGGCTAGTCCTTACCCACCTTGACGATCTCAATTTTTCGGTCTCTCCCTTGCACCGTTTCTCACAGGCTCTACTGTAAAATTAAAGCCAGAAAAAACAAAGAAATTTTCATAGGGTTGCGATAATTTTGGTTAGGATTTGGTTTTTTGAACTCTGACCTTGATTATGATGGGTCAAATCAACCTCATACTCGATTGATTGATTAGGAGATGCGAAATTCGGTAAGCCTTGATTGATCTTGTCTCTGACATATATCCTTATCTATAATTATGATTGAGATGAAGGGTTAAATTGGGGTCAAATAAAACAGAAAAGGCAATGTCAAACACCCAACTATGATCTTGATTGTGATCTGAATAGTGTTAGCCTAACCATCCACATAGCCAAAATTTTAAAGGACTTTTTAAAATCCTGACCTTGACTTTGATGGGACAAACTTAGCCCATTGTCACCATGATCGCTGGATGTGATTCTAAGAGCCGAACAAGAATGAATGCTACACAGAAGAATCAAGATTAAGCTCATTGCCAACCAACTCCAACACTCTTTTTTTTTTTTTTTTTTTTGTACAAAGAAACTTTTTATATATAGGTATAGGGATATTACATATGCCGCTGGTAGGAGTTGAACCCATGATCTCTCCACTGAGAAGTCAGGTTCCTAACCATCCTACTACTCCTCCATTGGCAACTCCAACACTCTTTCTACACTAGGAAACCAGATCCCTCCCTTTCATACAAACTCAAGCCTATCTGCAACACATTTCACGATCAAAGGTGTAGTATTGCTTGTAGTAGCGATCCTTCTATATCCTATTAACAATCAAAATATGGTTGGAAAAAAATATCTCTATTTGATGGGACTTTTTCCTATACCTATGAATTCCATTGGACCCAAAAATGATAGAATCTTTTGGGTCTTCCAATATCAATAGATTGATTTGTTTTCCTTTTGCATCTTCCAAAAGGAAAAAAATATATTTGTTAGTTATTTCACGGATCCGAAAGAGAGTACATGGGTAACAAAGTGAAGGGATTTCCATCTAGTGGCTTTGAACAGGGAACGTCGGTTCTAAAAACAAAGGTGAAAATCAAATTTGGCACTGAAAGCATTATTTATTTCCCCAAGGGCGAAGGGCCTAATTGGCAAAAATTGGACTGCATAACAGAACATTCAAATTTTTAAAATTTGAATGATCTGTTGAATGAATCAAAGTCATTAAAAACTCAAAAATGGAGTTGATAAGATGAGTTTCACTCAAACTCAACTACAATATTGTATTATCCTTGTAACTCTTTTGAATTTTATTATAAATTAAACCCTTCTTATCATGAGCAAGATAGTGAAGGGAATTTGTTGTAATGAGTTCAGGGGTATTTTAGTCTTTCCATGGGTTTTGGGATTGCTTTTGTCTTATTGATTTGTATTAGGGGCAGGGTTGTCTTTTCCTAATTCTATTTTTATACAAGAATTGGGGGTTAGGGTTCAGTTCATTCATTCGATCAAACACACTCTCTCTCCTCTGTTTCTTTTTTCTCTCCTCTCCTCTCTAGTTTCGGTTTTCTGGTTACTTGAAGAACCGAATGGTTGCTGGCTCATGTGCTTGAAGCTGCTAGATACAAGACTGGTAAAGTGTGATTGTTGAAGCTTGCTTACTTCTTAAGGCTTGAGAGAATCCCTGGTGTTTAGTGGTTCGGTTGCCTTGAAGAAAAGGATTGGAACTCGGCTGAAACAGGTGCCTTCGTTCTTGTTTAGTTAATCCTTTTCTTGTCTCATGCTTGGGCTCTTGTTGGGTAGATTTCATAGTGCTGTAACCACCTTCTTTGATATTCTTCGATTGCATAAGCTTGGTGAGAGCACATCTCATCCTTGGATGTAGGTCGAAAGACCGAACCAAGTAAAAATCCTGTGTTGTGTGTTTGAATGTTTCCTCTCTACTGTTCTATGGTATTTATCCGTTGCGTAATGGTTAGAATTCCTAACAGTTCTTGGCATCAGAGCTCGGTTCTGTCACTGGCTGCAACTGTTAACCATTGATTATTTTTGAATACTCTGTTCTTGCTTCTTTTCATTAATTCTTTCATCACTTCACCCTTTTCTGAATCAGTACTCATGCCTTCGTTCCGTGCGACTCCACTCCTTCGTAAGCCCCCTTAGAGATAGGGGCGAGCTGCCTTGTCTACGAGCTTCCGCTGCCCATATGCTTAACAAGTTCTGCTGATACAATTCTCACATTCGTTTACAATTTTTTGGTAACCCTGATCTCAGACCGAAACTAGTCTAGGGTTTTGCTAAATTGATTTAGGGCTTTTCATGTAATTGATTGTATGATGTGATTTGTATATAAAATCCCTAATTCTTGATCTGATTTTGCAATTATTTTGGCTCTGTTAACCTGTACGTAGGTTCGGCCATTAGGGTTGCTTGTATATAATTTGGGGCTTTTGTTGAATGCAGGCTGATTGTATGAAATTAATTATAATTTCATGTTTATAAACTGATGCTAATCAAATCTTGATTCTCAGATTGTTAATTGCATATAAGTTTGAATTTTTTATTTGTATTGTCACTTACTGTTAACATCATTCTTTATTATTATTGAAATATAATATTCATATATAGTCTTAAAGATTCTGTTATCTTGTTCCTTGTCTCAAATCTGATATTGGTTACTATACATTTCAGAAACTGTTTTAGTTAAGTTCTGAATTTATTTAGTGGATAATATCAATTGTGTTACTGGTTTACTTAATTAGATACAATCTGATTGTATATTCTTCATTTGTTTGTCATGGCTCCTACCCGATATGAGTTGGAGAAATTTGATGGTAAGGGGGACTATATGGTGTGGAAGAATAGGATGCATGCTATTCTTGTACAAAACAAATGTCATAAGGCATTGAAGACTGATAAAGAACTTCCCTTGTCCATGACTGATGAAGAGAAGGAAGATATGCAAGATATGTGCTATAGCACTATCATTTTGCATTTGAGTAACACCGTAATGAGAAGGGTAAGAGAGTGTAAGACGGCTGCCCAGGTTTGGCTTAAACTTGAACAACTATATATGGCTGCTTCTATTCCTAGTGTTACATTATTAAAAGAACAATTGTTTAGTTTCAAAATGGATGCTTCTAAGTCTTTAACTGATAATGTAGAAGACTTTTATAAATTGTCATGTGATTTGGCTGGTTTGGATGAAGAGTTATCTGATAATACCCTTGCTATCCTATTGTTGAAATCTTTGCCTGATTCTCATGTTGGTGTCAAAAATGCTATTAAGTATGGTAGACAATCTATAACCCTTGATGATGTGATGAAAGCATTGAAAATTAGGGATATAGAATTGAAAACTGAGAGGAAGGTAAAGCATGTTAGTGATGGCTTGTTTGTTAACTCTGATAATAAAACCATGCATGAAACTAAGAAGAAGTTCAACAATAATAATAAGAAAAAGAAGAAGTTTGTTGCAAAGAACACTAATGTTAATACAAATAAGAATTTTAATGGAAAGTCTTATAATAACAAAAGGGTTTGTTATTATTGTAAGAAGGAAGGTCACATAAGAAAGTATTATAGAGAGAGACTTCAAAAGTTGCAAAGTGAGAATGGAAATGAGAGAATAGAGGCTACTAATGTGGCTGATGTTACTAGTGATGCACTAGTGGTTTCATCTTGTAGTGATCATGATGCCTGGATCTTAGATTCAGGCTGTACCTTTCATATGACTTCTAGAAGGGAGTGGTTTTATCACTTTTGAGTCTATTAGAGGTGGTAAAGTTTTAATGGGTAATGATCATGCTTGTGATGTTATGGGGATTGGATCAATAAGACTTAAATTGAATGATGGGACTGTTAGAAACTTAAAGGAGGTAAGACATATACCTGGACTTAAGAGAAACCTGCTATCCCGAGTCCAGCTTGATACTAGGGGTTTTCATTATACCTCTAGGGATGGTTCTCTTAGGGTTATGAGGGGTAATAGTGTAATTCTAACTGCTGATTTGAAGAATGGTTTATACTTCTTAAATGGAAGTGTGGTTTTAGGCATGGTAAAAAATTCGAGGGAAACTCAAGTTTCGACCGGGTGAAAATGGGAAACTTAAGTGGAAACTTGGGAAATTTCGAGAAACCGAGGACTTTTCCAAGACAAGTTTCGACAGGTTTTAGAGAGTATTTTGGGGTGGGATCCTGTATTTAAGCTAATTAGAGTATAAAGAATGCATTTGTTGTATTTTGCTAAAAAAATCAATGTAGATATGTCATTCAATGTACATAACATCAATTTAGAGTTGTCCAAAAGTACATTATAAACTTAACTACTTAAGCACATAACATTCAATATATAATTTCTAACTTCAAAATAGTTGACAATAAAAGGAAAATACAACTTAATGTTAAGAAGAGTGCCAAGAGTGGATTCATCTTATGAGCTGAGTAGTACTATGCCTGTAACATCCTCTCCTCCAACCAACGAACATAGACATCCCATGACATTTTATGCCTATGGTTGTCAAGTTAATCGACAACTGTAACTTTATGAGTCTGGTAATCAATATGCTTAAAAGAAGTAGATAACCAACCTGAGGGAATATGCACTTTGGATAGAGAAGTCCTGATGGAGGGGGTATATGTCGTGGGTATTTGGGGAAACATGAAATAAACAAAAAAATTGAAAATTTGGGAAGCTACAAAATTCTCGGGAAAAAAGTCCCAAGTTTCCACAAAAATTCCTAGGTTTCCACGAAATTTCACAAGTTTCCACGAAATTTCCCAAGTTTTCCCGAAATTTCCCGAGTTTCCCACGAAATTTCCCAAGTTTCCCATGAAATTTGAGAATTTTTTTTCCTCATGAACCAGCTGGTCCAATTGGGTTGAACCAAGTTTCGACAAGTTTCAATAGGTTTTGAGGTTTCGACAAGTTTCGACGAAATTTCGATAGTTTCGATAGAAACTGAGGAATTTTTTTCGGTCCTCATGAGTTTCGTTTCGCATTTTCCAAAATGGGAAATTTCAGTGGAAATTTCGCAAGTTTCAATGGAATTTTGTTCTATGGGCATAAGAAATTGGGTCATATAAGTAGTAAGGGGCTTGGACACTTGTACAAAAGTGGCCAGATAAGTCTTAGGAAATTTAGCCCTTTGACTTTTTGTGATGTGTGTGCCATGGGTAAGCTCCATAAGACTAAATTCCCCCATTCTTCATATAAGACCTCTCATGTGCTTGAATATTTACATTCTGATTTGTGGGGAAATCCAAATGTACCTTTATCTCTTTCGGGTGCCCAATATTTCTTGTCTATTATTGATGATTACTCTAGAAAGACATGGCTGTATTTTCTTAGGGATAAATCAGCTGTCTTTGATAAATTCCTAGAGTGGAAAGTATTGGTTGAAAATCAAACTGAAAAGAAAATCAAGAAACTTAGAACTGATAATGGTCTTGAATTTGTGAATGAAAAGTTTCTGATTTTTTGTAAGGAATATGGTATTACTAGACATAGAACATGCACCTATACTCCTTAGCAGAATGGAGTGGCTGAGAGGATGAATAAAACAATCATGGATAGGGTTAGATGCATGTTGATTGAATCTGGCCTAAGTAATAAATTATGGGCTGAAGCCGCTAGTATAGCTTGTTATGTCATTAACAAATCTCCTTGTTCCTCTGTTGACTTTGAAACACCTGATTTTAGGTGGAGTAAAGTGCATACTGATTACAATTTATTGAAACCCTTTAGTTGTGTTTGTTTTGTTCATCAAAACAAGGGTAAACTTGAGCCTAGGGGTAGGAAGTTTATCTTCCTAAGGTATTCTTTAGGTGTTAAAGGATATAGGCTCTGGTGTTTACAAGATAAGAAAATTGTAATTAGTAGAGATGTTAAATTCAATGAACTTGAATTTCTGAAAATTGATTCATCTATTGTTAGACCTAACTCCAGTGATCTAGACAAGGCTATATTTGAGGTGGAGTTAGAGGATAAGTCTAAAAATGTGGTTGATGAATCTGATCCTAAGGTTGAGGATGATGATCTAGAAGTTGGTAGTGATTCTTTTGATGTTAAAGAAGAGCTTAAAGATGAGGATCCTTTAGATGGTTATTTATTGGCTAGAGATAGGTCTAAAAGAGAGATAAAGAGACCTTCTAGATATGCTAATATGTGTGAATCTAATGGTGGTCCAAATCTGATTTCTTATGCTTTAAATGTAGCTGACCAACTTGAGGGATGTGAGCCTAGAACCTATAAAGAGTCTCTTGGATGTGGGGACAGCAAGCTTTGGCTTGTTGCCATGGAAGATGAAATGGAATCTTTAATGAAAAATCAGACTTGGACTCTTGTAGATAGACCCAAAGGAAAGAAACTAATTGGTTATAAGTGGGTTTATAAATTTAAGGCTGGTATTCCTGGTGTTGAACAACCTAGGTATAAGGCAAGATTAGTAGCTAAGGGGTATTCCCAAGTTGAGGGAATTGATTATAATGAAGTGTTTTCACCTATTGTGAAACATACTTCTATTAGAGTTCTTCTTGCCCTGGCTGCTCTCTTTGATCTTGAACTTGAACAATTAGATGTGAAAACTGCATTCTTGAATGGTAAGTTAGATGAACATATTTATATGGTTCAGCCTGAGGGCTTTGTTGTGAAGGGGAGTGAGACAAAGGTTTGTTTATTGTTAAGGTCATTGTATGGCTTGAAACAATCTCCTAGGCAATGGTATAAAAGGTTTGATGAATTCATGCTTAAGAATGGTTACAAGAGAAGCTCCTATGATAGTTGTATTTATTATTGTGAGTTTAGCACTAATTCTTTCATTTATCTTTTACTTTATTTTGATGACATGCTTATTGCATCAAAGGATAAATCTCAGATTTGTAAGTTAAAGTCTATGTTGAAATCTGAGTTTGAAATGAAAGATTTAGGGGCTGCTAAAAGGATTCTTGGCATTGATATTCATAGAGATAGGCCTAGTGGTGTTTTGACCTTGTCTCAGGTTGGATATATTCATAAACTTGTTAACAAGTTTGGACATGATAATATTAGGACTGTTAATACTCCTCTTGGTGCTCATTTCAAGCTTAGAATGGATTCTATTGTTGCTGTAACTGATAAACGATATCAAGAATGTGTTGGTAGTCTCATGTATTCTATGGTTTGTTGTAGGCCTGATGTTGCTTATGCAGTTAATCTTGTTTGTAGATACATGAGTAGGCCATGTGATTCACATTGGGATGCAGTTATGTGGTTATTGAGATATCTGAAAAATTCTGCATCTTATATAATTGTTCATGATAACTCTTGTGTTGATAAGTTAGACATTGTTGGATATTGTGACTCAGATTTTGCCTCTGATTTGGATAATAGAAGGTCCATTACTGGATACTTGTTTACTCTTGGTGGGAATCTAGTGAGTTGGAAGTCCACCCTTCAACATGTGGTGGCTCTTTCAACCACTGAGGCTGAGTACATTGCTTTGTCTGAGGCTGTGAAGGAATGTATGTGGCTTAAGGGGCTTCTAGGGGAGCTTGGTTTTCATGACTTGCATTCTCTTGTTTATTGTGATTCCCAGAGTGCTTTGTGTCTTGCTAGGAACAGTGTGTTTCATGAAAGAACAAAGTATGTTGATGTTAAATTGCATTTCATTAGAGATATAATTGCTAAGGGTTTAACTGATATATGTAAAATAGATACTTCCATTAATCTTGCAGATATTATGACTAAGGTTGTACCTGTTAATAAGTTTAAGTCTGCCTTATACTCATTGAAATTATTATCTCGATAATTTGCTTTACATTGTTTTATATTTTGTTTGATGGGTTGTGTTTCTCTCAGGTTTATGCATCGGCAAAATAACTAAGTCAAGGTGGAGAATGTTGTAATGAGTTCAGGGGTATTTTAGTCTTTCCATGGGTTTTGGGATTGCTTTTGTCTTATTGATTTTTATTAGGGGCAGGGTTGTCTTTTCCTAATTCTATTTGTATACAAGAATTGGGGGTTAGGGTTCAGTTCATTCATTCGATCAAACACTCTCTCTCTCCTCTGGTTTCTTTTTCTCTCCTCTCCTCTCTAGTTTCGGTTTTCTGGTTACTTGAAGAACCGAATGGTTGTTGGCTCATGTGCTTGAAGCTGCTAGATACAAGACTGGTAAAGTGTGATTGTTGAAGCTTGCTTGCTTCTTAAGGCTTGAGAGAATCCCTTGTGTTTAGTGGTTCGGTTGCCTTGAAGAAAAGGATTGGAACTCGGCTGAAACAGGTGCCTTCGTTCTTGTTTAGTTAATCCTTTTCTTGTCTCATGCTTGGGCTCTTGTTGGGTAGATTTCATAGTGTTGTAACGACCTTCTTTGATATTCTTCGATTGCATAAGCTTGGTGAGAGCATATCTCATCCTTGGATGTAGGTCGAAAGACCGAACCAAGTAAAAATCCTGTGTTGTGTGTTTGAATGTTTCCTCTCTACTGTTCTATGGTATTTATCCGCTGCGTAATGGTTAGAATTCCTAACAGAATTCTCTTCAACAAACTTCAATCTAAAACTTCTATATGGTATTAGAGCCGCTGACATATTGTCACACCCCACCCAGCCGGATCCAGTCATATGCAAATACCCGTGGGGGTGATACACTGCAAGATCTAGATTTAGTGACAATTCCATACAACACATGATATAGTATAATTAAATGGACAGGAAATAAATCAAGTTCAAGTATTTGATTATCAAATCTGAAATAAAAGAATTACTATTGTCCAAAACTTCCATTCAAAAACTGAACACTAGAGTTCTAATAAAAGAAAGAACGTTTGAGGTCTGCAGTGGAAAATAATCCAAGGAAAACTTCTAAGGAAAGGTATCTCCATAGGATCAATCCTGATACGAACAAGAAGCATCATGTGCTTCCACTCCTTCTCTGATTACGCCCTCCTAGTAACCACTTGACAAAGATCCTCAACGAAATTGAGGTCCTCATAACCTGTAGAAAAGTCTAAAGTAAAAATAAACATAAAAAAATGAGTTCATAGAACTCAGTGAGGGTAACTAACATCCATTTCATACATTCATCCAATTTCCAATTCACAATCCAATAGATAACCAAGAATTTATAATATAAATAAGTAGATGCATGATGACATGATAATGATATCCCTAATTCTATCATATAGTTTCTATGGCAGACAAGCATTAAATATAAACACCAATCTCCTCTGGGTGGTCTCAGTCATTCTCCCTCAACAAGAGGCGTCTATTGGGTTCTCCACGATTGTTGGGTAAAGTCCTGTTGAATCGTAGTTAGGGTGAAGGTCATCACTCTCTCACATCACTGTTTGGTATGAGATTTGGCAAGTGTCAAGGATAAACCTAAGCCCAGTGTAAGGTCATATAGTCTCGTACTATGTATGGTCTGGATATCTTCCCTCATGCTTAGTGCCCTTTTGGTTCAATGCATTCCCACCTATTAATGGAATCCTCAACGGGAGGCATCTGTTGGACCCCATTCCTTAACCCAACGGTCATCCACATATCATGGGCAGGATGCTCTCCATGTCCTCTCACTGGTTGGTCCGATCTTGAGCGCACAGGAGCCCTTATCTATTATATGCAACCCTACCTCTCTATGATGATAGTGGGCATGTACAACATACAAAACCCAACCACTAGCATCACGGATTAACCGGCTTCAATACCCCTGCTGGAAGTGTCACACCCCACCTAGTCAAATCTGGTCATACCCGAATACCTATGGGGTGATACATCGCAAGACCTAGGTTCAATGACAATTCCACACAATATATGATATAGCAAAATCAAACAAACAAGAATAAATCAAGTTTCAAATATAAAATTATCAAAACCGAAATAATGGTTACAATCATTCATTACTTTAAATCAAAAGGTATAATATCAGAGTTTTGAAAAGAAAAGAGGATAGTTTTATTCGCAGTGGAAAGTAAACCAAACTAATTCTCTAATAGAAACCAACTCTATAAGAATAGTCTTGACACTAGCATGAAGCTCCATGCGCGTCCACTTCTTCTTTGGTCACTCCTTCAAAATATATTGGCAACGAATCCTCCATTTGGAAGAAGTCCTCATAACCTACAGTATAATCTAATAAAAAAAAGACATATAAAAATGAATGAATTCAACAGAACTCAATGAGATCAACTCAACATCATATCATGCATTCATTCACAAGATTCCACACCACACCTATAACACGAATATCGATAATGTAATTAGTGACAATGATATGATATATGAATGATTATGATTTATGCTTCTAACTCTATCATGAAGTCTCTATGGTAGAACGCATTTAAGTCATTCACCAATCTTTTTTGGGCGGTCTCAATCACTCTTCCCTTACGACACTCAAGCATGTCTGTTGGGTTCTCCTCAATTATTGAGTAAAGTCCTGTTAATCAATGGTTGGGGATTATGTCACCACTCTCTCACATCACCATTGGTATAAGATTAGACGCGTGTCTAGGATAATCCTAGGCCCAATACAAAGTCATACGGTCTCGTACTACATGAGATATAGATACTTCCCCTATGGCACCAACCAACTCGTTCAAGTATCCAATATCTCCCCTCATGCCTAGTGCCCTATTGATTCAATACTTTCTTACTTATGAATGGAATGTTCAACGGGAAGCATCTGTTGGACCCCATTCCTTAACCCAATGGTCATCCACATATAATTGACAGGGTGTTCTCCATGTCCTCTCAAGGGTTGGTTACCGGTCTTGAGCGCCCATGAGCCCTTATCTATTATATGCAACCCTACCTCTCTATGATGATAGTGAGCCTGCTTGACATAGGACCCATCCACTAACATCACGGGTTAACCGGCTTCAATACTCTTGCCGAAAGGGTAGTAGTACTCATGAGGTCTCCTAACCAAACACTTCTAGACATGCCCTAGATATGTCAACCATTAATCAGGGAAAGCACCAAGGGCACCATAGGAATGTGTCCCATACCACATCCACTGATGTCCAATGACAGAAATGCCAAAAGGGCATTGGGCCTAGGGCAATGGGTGAACTCACAACTCTAGTTTGCAACATAAAATAAAAGGAGAAATTTAATTCAATATCATCCATATATTTTCATATTAATAATTTAAGTAAAAGAAAAACTCAATCCATTCAATCTCATCCATCTCATACATTCTCATATTACCATTTAATGAATATTAACAATTAGAAGCAAATTTATTTATTTACCTTTCAACAATCACATACATAACCACAAGATAATACTAAAGTAATGCAAGATATCAATAATTAAAATTTAACTAACATAATTATACATGTAATATAAGGTTAAGTATATTCCTCATTTTCCAATTAGATTCCTTTCTCCAAAGATCAGTAATTTACTCCCACAGCTTGGTGATTAAAGATACAAGATACATAAACCTATTTATGCAAGAGAAATAATTATCACAAATTAGAGTCAATTTGGGTTTCAAAAGATATCCCAAAATCTTCCCACGAAACAGAATCTTAATCACTAGTTTAAAAAGGGTAGTTCTCAACCTCATTAGTGAATGGTAAAATTTTGAAATCTTTTGCAAGGGAACGTACCATTACTCCCATACTCAACAGAAACATTAATACAAGAAAAGATGAGCATCTAGGATATCTAACATTATTCCCTTTCAAAGATCCCTCAAAAGAAGATAAGAGAAATTACTCCCAAAACCATGTATAAGAGAAGGATTCGAATCACGAATCACCTTCGGAAGGATGGGAACCTCTCTTCTCCTTGGTTTCTCCTCTTCCCGCAGCCTCAACCTCATTCTTCCATAATGAAATGCGGTTACGGATGAGTTAAAACATAAAATAGGGCTAAAAAACTCGAAATTTCGTTTTTGCCCCTAAATAGGAAATGGGGGTGGGGGGTTGGTTCACCAAACCTGCCCAACTTACCGTCCATGGTTGGACCCCCAAACGGACTCCGAATTCGGTATTTTTGGCTCGTTGGAAAGGACTTTCGATGATCTTCGATTTGATATCTTATTCGCGTCAATTGGATTCTCCATCGCCAATCTACGGACGTTCCAAAATCACCCTTTTTCACCATCGTGATTAATCTTCTCTCTTCACTTAAACTCTAGGAGAGTTGTTGAGTCATCACAAGGGTCATCCACCAATATTAGTTCCATTTTTAATCCTTCGAGCTCGACTTGAATGGCCCACAGTTGTCGCCGACTCAAGGCCCGGGTTCTCGGTCTTGAAACCACGGGTTAAAGGGGTAGAAATCTGGGGTATTTCACAAGAAGGGTAGTACTCATAGGGATTCCTAACCCAACACTTCTAGACACCTATCAATCATACATTTGGGTTTAATGCCACTAACATAAGATCACTAGGGTAATGGGCGAACCCACAACCCTAGTAGAAAATACAAGGTAAGGAGAATAATAACATTCCTCCTCTTTCTTCTCATACATAACCATATTACTTTCATAACAATAATATAAGATTCAAATGCAAAGAGCAATATCAAAACATATAGCTTCACCTTCCTTTCGCGCAAAGTCTCACACAAGTATATCATGGCAAATAGAGATTTACATCAATTTATATCATCAATGAAAACTAAAATAGCAACAATTAAATTATGCAAAAGATAGTTAGTCATTCCTCACCTTTCACTTGGATTCTTTGCTTCAAAGTTCTAAATTCACTCCCACAAGAAGGTGATTAAAAGATTATTAAACCTATTCATGCAAGAGGATTAATAAAAATAAAGTAGAAGTTAATTTGGGTTTAGAAAATATCTCAAAATCTTCTCACAAAAACCCAAACTGAAAATTAGGTTCTAATTTACCATTTAAAACCTAATTCAGCAAAAAGTTATTATTTTGCCACTGATTCAAAATCGAATCGAAACAAAACTATGGAAAAGTCTAATTGACAGTAAAATGATCCTAAGGGTACCTTCAATTTGATCCAATTCGATCTAGATCAAAAAGTCCCAAATTGACTCTCCTAAATCGCCCGTGGGCGACTCAGAGAGTCAAAATGCAAAATCTTTCGCAAGGAACAACACCACTATCTCTTATACAAAAGAACAACCTCAACAAGAAAATTCAAGAATGTTCAAAGAACCTAACATGCTTCCATTACCATAATCTCATCAAAAGAGAGAAGAGAATTTCCCACAAAACTGTGTCTAAATGTAGGGTTTAAGAATTCTAACATTTCCTAACGTTCCCACAATGATCCAAGTCCCAAAGCGCCTTCTATTGGTTGAGATCCACTATTATCCTTGGTTTCTCCTCTTCCCACAGCCTCAACCTTGTTCTAGCATAAAAAAAAAGTGTTTAAAGGTGAGTTATAAAATAAATAGGGTTTAAAAACTCGAAATCCCGATTCTGTCCTGTAGTAGGAAAAGGGACGGGGTTGGGGCGATCGATCGGTCCATGGTTGGACCCCAAACGGACTCTAATTCCGGTGATTTTTGGCTTGATGAAAAGGTCTTTCAACGATATTTGTTTGATTCCTTAATCTAGTCAATCAGACTCTCCATCATTGGTCTACGGACATGTCAAAATCGCCTTTTAACACTATCGTGATTAACACCCCGATGAGTCAGGGTGAAGGTACAAAGACATTAAGTTAATTCTACTATCTAAAGGACATTTAGGTAATTTATATTTCAAATTTTAAATGAGTTGAATACAAATAAATGTATTTTGGTCATTTTACACCTTTACTTAATTGAAATGTAATTGTGAGTAACCTGTAATTTTGAATGCCATGTAATTTATGAGGTAATAGTGAGGGCTGTGTAATTTTTGGGGGTGGGGTAAAATATTACCATTATAGTTTTTTTTCTTTTCCTTTGTTTGAATTCCGGTGTTAAAATTTCCCAAAGGGGTCCTGAGATTAATCATCTTCTCTTTGTTGATAATTGCATGTTATTTTCCCTAGCCACTATTTCAAATGCTGTGAAGGCTAATACTTTACTTCAAGATTTTGAGTTGGTTTCGGGATTGCATATTAATCCTGATAAGTCAACTGTCTTATTTAGTGCCAGGACCCCTATCCAGGTTAGGAGTGATATTACTTCCACTTTTGACATCAAAGAGGCTCAGTCACATGGGGTTTACATTGGTCTTCCCTCTTCTATTGGAAGGTCTAAGGTCCAAACTTTCTCATTTGTTCTTGAGAGGCTGACTTCTAAGTTATCTGGTTGGAAGGGGAAATTGTTAACTCCGGCTGATAAGGAAATTTTGATTTAAGCTATGGCTTTTGCACTCCCCGTTTATGCTATGTCTTGTTTCCTCATTCCAAAGGAATTATGCCAAGCCATGAACTAGAAATTCGCCAGTTTTGGTGGAAGGATGACCAAGGGAAAGGTGTTTATTGGGTTAAATGGGAGACTTTGTGTAGGGGTAAGAGGGAGGGGGGACTGGGCTTCCGTGATGCCCATTGTTTTAATAAAGCTTTGCTGGCCAAGCAAAGCTGGAGACTGTTGACCAACCCTAATTCATTATGGGCCCAAGTTATGTATGCAAAATACATCAAAGATACACCTTTCCTAGATTGTATAGCTCCATCTTACAACTCTTGGGGTTGGAAGAGTATACTTATTGGTAGGGATATACTCAATCAGGGTTTGATTAGACAAATTGGGATTGGGACATCAGTTAATATTTATAAGGACCCTTGGATCTCTTCTTTACCTTTCAAAGGTATTTGTAGCCCTCCTCTTAATCATAGCCCTACTTGGGTGAAGGATCTCATTAATTGGCAGGATTCACAATGGGATGTCCATCTTCTTCAATCCCTTTTCTCTCCTATTGAAGTGGAGGCCATTCGTACCATTCCCATACTTAGTAGTGATACTCAAGATAAATGGATTTGGTATTAAACCTCTACTGGAAAATTCACTGTTAAATCTGTCACATCCCCCCAGCCGGTACCCTAACTGTCATACCCGGAAGTGTGATCCACAGCCCCGAAGATCAAGTATCGAGGAATCATCCTCCCACATATACAATAACATAATCATAAACAGGAAATAATCAAGGTTTAAATATTATAAACAAGATTCAAATCAAGAAATGAATAAACAATATAATCAGAGTGCGGAAAATGATACCAGATATCCGAATATATCAAAAGAGGTAGAAAGAGGCGGAAACTCCCTCCACAAATACAGCGAAACGTAGTATAAGTCTAAAAGGAATAACAACTGAAACAAAAGAAAATAAGAAAGATAACTAAACTAAGAGTCTTCTATCCTATAGATGACATCTTCAAAATAGTGACTTCATCAATCCAACAGAGATGTTCCAATTCCACGTTGCCTCTAATCGTAGTACGGAATGTGATCGCCTGAGGGATCATCAGAGTAATCTTGATTGTCGCCAACACCTTGCGTGTAGTACGCTTCATCGGCTTGCGCTTCATTGTACTGTTCTTCATAGTAGTCAGTACCTGTAGAATAGTCTAACAAGAGATTGTACAAAAAAGGAATGAGTTTCGAAGAAACTCAGTAAGGTAGTTAATCCATAACAACATAAATAACATGTGGCAGAACATAACAAGATGCAATGCAATATGAAACAGATAATATATGTATGCATCTAAACTCTATGTATGCTGGTCTCTATTGGTAGACATGCTTTAAGTCATAGCACCATACTTCTTTGGGTAGGTCACGCGTACGGCTCCTATTGGTAGTGGGTCCGGCATCCCTCGGGACAATACATGGCTGGGGTTAAGTCACCTCTCTCACATCACCATTTGGTCTAAGTACTGGCGCATGTCAGGGTAAAGCCTAGCCCAATGCAAGTCATCTACTCAGTTACATCAACTCAAGTCCAGATACTTCCATTCCTCGCCTCAGGCAATCCTTTCCGGTATCCTTTCCACTAGTGTCCTAATAGTCCCGGACTACGGACTCATCAACCCTATTGGTTATCCACATGGTAAACGGGAAGCTCTCATGTCCTCTCACAGGTTGGTTACAGGTCTTAAGCACCCATGAGCCCAAGTATAGCCATATGCAACCCTCCAATAAATGGCCCACAATATGATTCCCATCCTCTCACGGGTTGGTTACCGGTCTTAAGCGCCCGTGAATCACACTATTACCACGGGTCTTTCGGTCTCAATACCCTTCCGATTTGGGTCTGAAATAACGGGGACATCCTAGCCAAACACTGCTAGACAGCCCTAGGTATGACATCCAATGATTCGGGAAAGCGTCGATGGGCATCTTCGGAGAACATCCCATACTATTCCCTCTAATGTCCAAGGACATAAGTGTCAAAAGGACACTTCCCAATCCCAAACCATACCTAGTCAAACACATTCTCAGATCAGTCATGTTATACACAACCAACAATTCATCATATAAAAGAGAATGTAAAAGCATAAGCTAATCGTTAAACAATATAGTGATAAGCAATTCATATAAGCTTAAATAATAAAAAGAAAACATAAGTGAAGTGCTACTGTAGTTACAGTAGTACATCAGAAGTATAAAATATAAGAACAGTAAACAAACTCATAGTTTCATAAGGTAGAAACCAGAGAGTATGCGATCTATGTAATTAAGGAATAACTGTCCTTACCTTATAACTCGCAAAGGAATCTTAGGGAATCAAGTAAGACCTTGACTAAACCTGAGAAGAAAGTCCTAAACAAGTGTATACAACATATTAGGAAAGATACCTAGAAGGAAAGATATCAAAACAATCAAAACAGACAAAAAATGAGGTTGCTGTACTCATTGGTCGATTGGATTGGTCTACTGCCCCAGTCGACAAATGAGTCGACCAACCGAGACAGTAGCCTTCAAGAATCATAATTTTTGGGAAAATAGAACTGAATTTGGTGGTTCAAAAGGGTACAAAATAAGGGGAAAACTACAATGGCAGTATACTAGTATATAGAGGACATCAAAACACTAATCGAATCAAGTTTTCAAGTTACAAATAAGGAACCAAAAAGTTACCCTAATTAGGTTAATCATGGATTATGAAGAAAGTAATGGTATGATCAAGGATAAAGAACTAGAGGTTGATAGGTTACAAATCTTGTAAAGAAAACACATTGATTGGATATTAACATGATAAAAATATGGGTTCTTGTTTTGACCCAAGAAACTAGGGTTTCAACCTTTATGGCTCTTATGAAAAAGGTTGTGATCACAGGATGAAAGGGAATAATTTGTTTGGTCAAAAACAACAAGAAAATCATTCAATGATCAAGTTTAGATTAACATAAATATTGCCCATGAGGTTTCCCTCGCATGGGAGATTACCAAAGGTTTCCAGAAAGATCATACAAGGGTTAGGGTTTCAAGAATTAATTCGGCTAGGGTTGAGATCATAACGATGATCATAGATCTCAAAGAATAGAATGAGATCATGGAATAGATGGTTGCAAGAATGCAGCATCTCCTTCCTGATCTCAATCAAGAACAAGATTAAAGAAATTCAGAGATGTAAAAGAAAAGAGAGCGTAGACATATCTTTGTTGCAGGAGGAAGGAATTTACTTGAGTTCTTGCGAGATATCAACCAAGGATGCAAGGGAATTAATTAGAAAAGAGTTCTAACTCGTTCCAGAGGCTTAGGAGGCAGATGAGGCGGAGTAATCCCGAGATTAGACTTAAATAGAGTAGCCATGACGTAATTAGCAAAAATAGAACCAATTGGTCAATTGATTGGTCGACTGGTCCAGTCGACCAATCAAGACAGCAAGTTCAAACAGTGGATTTGAAGGCTCAGATCAAGTCCAAACATAAAAGGGTTTTGCATACACCTAAAGTGACTTACCTAGTAGGTAGAAATGCCTTCAAACCAATACATAGAGCACTCCAAGTCCATCAACTAATCCGATCTTCAACAGGATGCAGTTTCCATAAATGGAACATTGACATCAACACTCATGGATTTCAATTCAGCCACCAAGTCCTCTACAGAAATGGCTCAAAGCTGACTTCTTGCCTTACTTCGGGTTGTCGGACCTACAAACAACAGGGTTTCCGGGTTAAGGTTAGGGCTGGGTTTCACAAAATCTGCTTATTCTCAATGCCATGCTATGACAGATTCACAAGGTAATACTGCTTCATCTTCTTCCATATCATTGCTTTGGAAACAAATTTGGCAGTTTCATACTCTCCCTAAAATTAAACATTTTCTTTGGAGATCAGCTCATGAGGCTATTGCAACTTCAAATTCTTTATTTGTTCGACATATTGCTTTAGCACCTCTAAGCTTAATTCGTGGTTGTGGTAGGGAAACTGTTACCCATGCTCTATTTTTTTGTCAGCACGCAAAGATGTGTTGGGAACTTTCTCCCCTACGCATCAATATTTCAGATTTTTGAGGGATTGACATTCATGATTGGATGGAGTTTATCCATACAAAATTCAAGGGATGTGGAGATATGGATAGGGTGAATCAAATTTGGAGCGCTATGGCTTGGTTGATTTGGAATACTCGGAACTCATCTATTTTTCGTGGCCTTGATATCTCAGTTAGATTTACTATGTCACATTTTTCTTTCATTTGTGCTGACATTCATAATTTCTTAACTGGGTCATTTTTGGCAGGGGATTTTGCTTCTCCTACTATTCTGAGACCATCAGAGGATGTTGAATGTTGTCAAGTGTTTGTAGACGGTGCATGGGATAACCATACAAACAAGGGAGGCAGGAGCTGTATTTTGTGGGATCATCGAGGTTCATTTATAGCTGCTCAGTGTAAGGACTGTTTGGGCTGGTCTGATACAGCAATGGAACTTCTTGCCATTCGAGATGGTTTACTTTTAGGAAGGTCTTTGGGGGTAGAGCAAATCCAAGTCAACTCTGACTGTATGCCATCGATTCTCTCCTTGCAGGGCCTTCCTTCTTATTTGGACTGGATAAGTCTTAGTTTAGTTTCAGTTATTTTAAGAATTTCTTCTACTTTTAGTTGGGTGTTTTTTTAATTATATTTCTAGATTTTCTAATGTTTTTGCGGATTTTTTGCTAAGGGAGCTCGTCGTCTCTCTTTATGTAGGTCGTAGTGGACTATTCCACCAGTGTTTATGATTGATCCGTTTGTATTGTCTAGATCTCTTGGCTTTAACTCTTTTTTATAATTAAGTTTTCAGTTTCTTGGAAAAAAAAAAAGAAAAAAAATTCCGGGTTGCAAATTGAGACCTTTAACAGGATCCTTTTTTGGCCAACCCTCTAACAGGAATTAGTTGTAAGAAAACAGAACGGAAGAATGGAATCGCCACCTTCAGAATTCTCGTTACTCACAACCACCACGTTAGATATGGTTGGAAATCCTTCATATTTATGCCGAATCATAACAGCCATTTTGGCTTCTTCGCCATAACAGAGGCCGTCCCACCCACCCACCCCACGGCACCAAGGAGGAGGAAGATCGATCACTGAGTTCGTCGTTGCAGAGAACCCTCTGGCCTCTGCAACCAAATCTTCTTCGCTTCCAACGAGAGTTTAGAATCTCGTTGGTAAGATTTTCTCCAATCAGATTCTAAGTGTTAACGCTTTCTTTTATCATCGTGGAACTTATTGCTTTTCTTCATTGTTTACAGGGAGGGGAGTACATAAAGGATGACGCTCACATTGTCTAGCTCGCAACCATCGAAAACCATAGCATTTGGAGCTGTATCTCGTCGATTTCATCCAATTTCTCGCTCTTCTCGTCGACCTTATTCACTTTCGATTTCATCACATATCATTGCGAAAAATCGATCTAATTGGCGTAGGAGCTTCTTCATCAAAGCAATAGACGTTTCTCAACCTTATTATCAAGAAATCCAGAAACTTGAACGCTCTAACAAAACCAACAAACTCAAGATTGCCATTATTGGTTTTGGTAATTTCGGCCGATTCCTGGCGAAAACTCTTGTTCGGCAAGGCCACACAGTCTCGGCGACTTCGAGATCCAACTACTCTGATTTCGCCACCAAATTAGGGGTCTCCTTCTACTCCGACCCTCAAGATCTCTTCAAAAATCAACCGGAGGTCATTCTCATCTGCACTTCCATACTCTCCACAGAGTCTGTCCTCAGGAAATTGCACTTGACGATGTTGAAACCAAGTACCCTCTTTGTTGATGTGCTTTCCGTGAAAGAGATGCCTAAGGACTTGTTACTCCAAATCTTGCCTCCTGAGTTTGATATACTCTGTACCCATCCAATGTTTGGGCCTGAAAGTGGTATCAACGAATGGACAGATCTACCTTTCGTGTATGACAAAGTGAGGATTGGGAATGAAGAAACAAGGATCAATCGATGTGAAAATTTCCTCAACATTTTCGCACAAGAGGGCTGTTGCATGGTGGAGATGTCTTGTGCGGATCACGATAAGTATGCAGCAGGTACCCAGTTCATCACTCACTTCATAGGAAGGACTTTAGGGAAGATTCACTTGGTTTCCACTCCCATTAATACCCAGGGTTATGCAAAACTCTTGATACTGAGGGACTGTACTTGTGGGGACAGCTTTGAACTTTTCTATGGTATGTTTGTGCACAACAAGAATGCTCTAGAGCAGCTGGAGAGGTTGGCCATGGCTGTTGAATCAATAAAGAATGAGCTTATAGGCCTACTTGGGAAGGAGATGAGACCAGAAACTAAAGAAACACCAACAGACACAATGAGGTGAAATCTATTAGTTGAAAGATAAAAGAAGTATATAAATCAGTCACTGGATTATTGTGGTTTTTATCTTGCAATTTTGTTCTACATATTTAGATGATAATTGGAATTACTTCGAAGTGAATGATCAGCAGATAACTTCTACTAGCATCATGTAACACTGTAGTAACTACATATTACATCTAATGTCATGTTTTTTTCAAAGTCAAGATCTTGATCTTGAATCCAGTAATGAATCCTAGAAGAGTTACAGAGATGATCAATAAATGCTTAGAAATCAAAAGTGCCAGCTCTACTGATGTAGAGAAAAGAGTTTGAACCTTCTACACAACACAAACTATAGCACTAGACCAGGAAAACATGATTCAACAAATTCAAGGAACTAACACAACCTAGTGCCCCTCAGTCCCTACCAGAGTCATCAGGAAAGCCTTGTAGTCCCCTGAAGTTGCCTTTCCTATGGCATGCTCAAGAGGTGCGCTGTTTCTTTTGTAATAAAGCTCTTTGATATCCTTCAAATCCTTCTCCGCACGCGTAACAATCACGCGTGTGATATCATCTTCATCAGCCCCTGTCTTGTTAATTCCACTGCGTAACACCTGAATCATAACACCAAGAGTCCCAATAACTATAAGAGCTTCAAATTAAACTAATGATGCCTTTGTCTTAGTTTAATAGAAACTCACCTTCGCCAAGTGCCTTTGAGGGGCATAAATGCACCTGATAGTTGTGTGCAGTGCGCTTAAAAATTCTTCTTTGGAATCCCCTAACAGGTTCTTAATACATAAACAGAATTCAACTTAATTCATTAGATCAAAGATAGTTTTTGAACTGTATTTGTCATTCATGGCTTGATAAATCAATACCTTGGTGATCGAAATGCCATGCTCATCCCTGTAGTGGTTGAAGGTTGCATTGAGCTGTGCTTTACTCCTTGTGCTCAGGATTCTAATTATCTCTTCATGGTTAAAAGCTGTTCCTCGAATGGCTTCGTGAAGGATACTCGCCTCTGACTCTGCTAAACTTGTGTTTATCTCACCTCCATCATACCTATAAGTGCCCACTACCGCAACCAAAAGCTGTTAAACAGAAATGATCACAAATTGAAGGGAATTAGTGATCCACATAAAAATAACCACATGAAACACTGTAAATAAAGTTTGTCTCCAATGTATAGAGGCATTTGCCTTCCGGAAATCTCCCTTGGTATGAGAAGCAATGTCTTCTTCTAGGGAATGCCTGTATAGAGATTGGTAGGCCTGCTTCACTGCCAAGAGCTCATCAGGAGAGTGAATGCACGCAATTTCGATAATCACCCGGTAATCCTTGGTTACATGCCTTAATGCCACATTAGCTAACACTGCATCTCTGCTGGGTGGATCTAGCATCCACCTGTATATTGCTTTCTGTTTTCAAATAAATTAAGTTGTTCATTAATGTTGATTACAAAGCACAGAACATGTTTTTTTTATGTGGTTGGATGTATAAATATCAACCTCAAAATTCCCATATAGCTCAGATTCAAGCCGCTTGATAAGATCCTCATGATAGATCTCTTCGTAAGCTTGCCTGATTTGTTTTCGTTGAACTGCATTTCTGTGGCCAAGTATTGAGATTATAGCTTTCTCATTGGTTCCCCATCCTGATAAAATGAAATTGGAACAATAAACTCAACTTGAAGCTAAAACCCGTAAACATAATTACAGTTCTGCTTTGAAAAAAAGGTTGAGTGATGAGTGAAAATAAAACTAGAATTAGCTTACAATCTGATGGAATGACAAGAACCCTTCTCCTTTACTTATAATATGGAACTACACTAACACAAAAATATGGATTTATTGATTCAGGGAAAGAAAAAAGGGAAGAGAGATGACCTTCACAAGCCTTTCTGAGAGACTCAGCATCTTCAACTGGAGAAGTGTGGTCAGGAGCTATAAGGGTAGCCATTGCTGAGTTCTTCCTACTCTTGAGAGCTTCTTTTCTTCCTCTGTGTGATCAGTTTGTACTGAGGCAATCTGAAACCTACTTCTACTCTTTTATAATACGACATTCATAAAAACCAACGCTCATCTATCCTTATTTTATGTTCCTAGTTTTTATTTTTGGGAAAAGTAGCATTTGATTCTCTCACTTCACTGTTTGGTTTCCTATTTTATTAAGAAATTGCATTCGAACTTCTCACCGCCTTCAACCTACTACCCACCCTTCTACCAAAGAAAAAAAAAACCTACTACCCCACTTTCTGCAAAGGTGGTGGGAGGCAATATTCCTAATGCTTCGCCCAACTTAAAAACTTTTGAAATAAAACAAGAGATGATTAAATGAAGATGTCAAATTTTAAATGCATCCATATAGATATTGCAAAGCCATGCATGTGAGAGGGTATACATTTAGGATTAAATACAATTTTTTTCTTTTTTTTCTCGGGGAACGGGGGGTTGGGATATGTCTCTTTTCAACTCATGTGAAATGGAATATGACTTTGGGTACACGATTATGTATGTAAACATAGGACCAAATTAGAAAACATTTTTGCTGAAATTTGTTTATGTTCTTTATGTTTTTTGGGCAAAAGATCTATACACCATATCATCGTGTTATCAATCAATCTATGGGGATGAAAGCATGTAAAATTCATGATCATGTTTGTTGTATAAATTTTAGCTTGGTCCCATGCCAGTGGTTAAACTAGGTCCATGATCTTTTATAGAAGAATTTGAGTTGACTAAGGTGCTCGACCTATGTCCTTGGGACAATTTGAAGACAAAATGGGACGAATGGTCAGGAGTGTACGTTCTATGATTATACAGGCAAGCCACAGGAAAAAAAAAAGTGCTCAGGACCTTGGAGGATGAAGCTGGAGAGGATTAAAACTCTAGAAATTTTTTTCTAACTAAATGGGATACACAACCAGGATAACACATCTACTAAGGAATCCTTGGATCAGTTATGGAGATCGTATCTCATCATGAGTTTAACAATGGCTGGAGTCTAACATGTTGCATGAAGATCGAAGTAGAGTAGAAGAAGGAAACCTGCCAAGTACGTGCCAAGAACCTGCAAGATACGAGCTCGACCTTGGAGGGTCGAGGTACGTCTCCGACGATCAAGTCAGTACCAATAATATGATCTCAACTACTCAATAGAGAATTCAAGTAATTGATCACAAGAAGTATGATTACCTCCTCTCTAGTGTTTACCAGAGGTCTTTATATAGTGTATGGTGATAGAGTTATATTCGGAATAACCCTGAAGAGAGTTATTGTAGGAGAGTAACTCTTTAGAAGAGTCCTTTTACCTAACTAACTCTCTTCTCCAGTTGTTGGGTAGTAGGAGTCTACCTTCACGAATCGATCTTATACTATTCGGATGGATTTATTAGTGTGGTCGGTCCTATCATGAACCTCCTGGTCGGACCCTGTTAGATTGCGAACCTGGTCGGATCGTGCAACCGCCGGTTCAGACCGGGGATATAGAATGACCATTTTAGTCATTAACATAAACCCCTTGCAACTATCAGTACCGAGCAGATGAAGCGTTTTGTCAAGCATAACATATCATACAGATATGGGGTTCCAAAAATATTAGTAACCGACCATGGGAAGCAATTCGAGAACGCAGCATTCTCAACATTCTGCAAAGAACAAGGGATTGAGCATAGATTTTCTTCAGTAGCTTATCCTCAGAGTAATGGCCAGGTTGAGGTTACTAATAGAACCATGCTCGACGGACTCAAGAAAAGGCTCGACCAGCTAAAAGGGAGATGGGTAGATGAACTACCTAGTGTACTGTGGTCATACCGAACAACTCCAAGGACGACCACAGGAGAATCTCCATTCCGACTAGCGTATGGAGCAGAAGCTAGAGTCCCAGTAGAAATCCAAATTGGATCACTTCGAGAAATAGAATTCGAAGAAGAAGCTAACATCGAAGGAATGCGAACCAATCTGGATCTAATTGACGAAGTAAGGGACAAAGCCCAGTTCCGTCTTGAAGAATATCAAAGAAGAATAGCGACATATTATAATGCCAAGGTTCGAAATGAACAATACTTGCCGAGCGAACTAGTACTTCGCCGAACAAATGCTTCGGATCCGACCAATCAAGGAAAGTTATCCCCCAATTGGGAAGGACCATACATAGTCATACGACAAGTCGCTCCCGGAGCATATCATTTACAAGATCCGGAGACGAGCGACAGGATCCCTCGATCATGGAATTCGAACAATCTCAGGAAATACTATCAATAAGAATAGTATGTGAGAATGTCGTAAACACGACAAATTTTGAGCATTTTATTTTTGCCATTTATTTCAGTATGTAGACAACATGGGAGATTCATAATCCCAAGAAGTCATACTAGTTTTTATATATAAATAAAGACATGCGTACAAATTATTATTCAACTCCAACATGACGCTCGAAGACAAGACTTGAAAATCTCAGGCAGAAAAGACCTGAAAATCTCAGGCAGACAAGACCTGAAAATCTCGAGCAGAAAGACACAAAAAATCTCGAGCGAGACAAGACCCGAAAATCTCGAGCGAAAAGACACGAAAATCTCGGAGGGAGGGCAAGACCTGAAAATCTCGAGCGAAAAGACACGAAAATCTCAGAGCGGACAAGACCCGAAAATCTCGAGCGAAAAGACACGAAAATCTCGAGCGAGAAAAAAGACACGAAAATCTCGAGCGAGACAAGACCTGAAAATCTCGAGCGAGAAAAGACTTGAAAATCTCGAGCGGACAAGACACCGAAAATCTCGGAGCGAGAAAAGACCCGAAAATCTCGAAAGCGAAAAGACACGAAAATCTCGAGCGAGACAAGACCTGAAAATCTCAGGCAAAAAAAACCTAGGCAAAAAAGACCTAAGATTCCGAGGAAGGCCTTACGAATCTTAAGGCACAAAAGACCTAAGATATCACTTAGGCAGAAAAAGACCTACACTCAATAGGCAATAAAGACCTAACATTCATTAGGCACGAATACTTCAAAAGACATACCAAGTTATCATGCCGGGAGGTAGGGGGTTATGGACGAACAGATGTTGACGAACACCTATTTAGTTCATGGCCGAACAAACCCTACTATACCGAACAGCATGGCTTGGAATGATACAAGTACATGACAAGAACGAGCATAAAAACCGAACACAGATACTCTCACAACCAAGTAAACTTGTATAAAGGAGGGGAATATGCCAGAAAGGATATATAGACCGAACAAGTACACTTGGAAGAAAAATACAAGTTGATTAACAAAAATTTACATAGGCAAAATAACCTATGATAAATTATCTATTACAAAAAGCATCATTGTCTAAAGCCGAACAGCAACAACAGATTGCACAAAGTAAAAATAAAGCTATTCAGCAATTACATCATCCGAGGTGATTTGCTCGGCAGGATCAGTGCTCGGCTCGGCATTCTCGGTGCTCGGCATGGAAGGCTCAGTGATCGGCGTGAGACCGGCTTCATCCTCCTCCTCAGGGGCCGGCTCCCAGTCGGAGTCAAGAAAATCCTGAACGGGCACATCCTTGGGCAGCCCAAAGGGTTTTTTCCCTACAGCCCAGGCCGGCCGAGGGATCTTCAAGTCATCATATATGCCCGGATCAACGAACTTCTCGAACTTTGATAGGTCGAGATCCCTGAACTCCCCAATGATGCTGGAAAATGCCGCACGCCGACCATAACGGAAGCCAGGGGCAGCCACTTTTGCAACAAATTGTTGACACCCCTTAGTCCGAACCCACCGGCGAATTACTTCGTGGCGCAATTCATTAGAAAGATCGGCAAATGTGGTCGGAGAAGCTTGAGCAAGTTGGTCGGTCAAGTCCTTAATAAACTGTTCTTTCTCCAACTTCTCTTGCTCGAGAGCAGAAAGCCTCAAATCTTTGTTTTCCAAAGATTCCTTGAGGTTGTCATTTTCTGACTTACAAGTAGACATCTGATGCTCGGCGGACTCAGCCCGAGCATCGGATTTAGTCTTCTCAACAGTCAAGTGCTCCACCTTAAGACTCAAATCCCTAACCTGGTCTTCCAACATGCGAATAGCGGATAAGTCTCGCCGGGCAACCTCCAAATTTCCCGCCCATGTTTGTGTCAGAGCACACACTAACCTAAAGGGTAAACGAGTCAAACTCAAAGAGCAATAAAAATGGGAAAAAGGACAAGCTTGTTCGGAAAAAAGATAAGCTTGCTCGGGAAAGAGATACCTGGTCATCATGTCTTGAGTTGCGGAAGAGCCAACACCCAACAGAAACTTCTGGTCGGCAGGAAGAATCACTCCCGGCAACCACTCCTTGGCCACTTCAGTTCCGTTCTTTTGGTTGCTTAAAACATGTGAAGATGAATTAAGCGACCAAGAAGGCGCGAGAACAGAAGAAGAAACTGTGGCAGCTTCGGGAACGGAGGGTATCACATTCTCCTCGAGCGAGCCGGCCATAAAAGACATGGGAGCTTTTTTCTTGAGCAACCGAGGAGGAAGATCGGATTCGGTAGAGGTCCTCTTTTGGGCCGTAGAGACCGAACTCTGCTTCCCTTTAGAGCGATTCCGATCAGATTTGGTCGGAACCCTTTCCTCGGCCTCTGCAGCATCTGATTCAGCGGCCTCAGCAACATTACGATTGAGCCTCACTACAAAAAAAAAAAAAAAAAAAAAAAAAATAATGTGTCAATTCCGGACAAGGGCCTATTCTATAAATCCAAAGGAAGAAAAAATATGGAGTACCACTCACCGGGAAGGAACCCCCAATAACGCAGAATATTGGGGTATTCCGGACAGAACCCATGAACGGCAAACATGTTTTTATCCTCGGAAGGGAGATGGCAAATCTTTTCCCTAGCACGCTCCTCGGCCTCAGATAGCAAAGGAAAATCATTTGACCCCTGAAGCGGTCCTCGGACCCAGTATATAGGGAAGGAAGGCTTGGAAGGAGGACGAACAAAGAAATACTTGGGGCGCCACCCCCTGGTGTTGGATGGGAGGGTACCTGTCCCGACGAAATTACCATCCCAACCACATTGGGAAGCTGTTCGTTTTGACAAGTAAAACCACCCATCTTGCTCTTGCTTTTTTGTCATAAAGAAATGAAGGAATAAAGCAAGAGAGGGTCGGACATTAACCTTTGTCCCTTGGCAGAAGCCCCAAAAGCAGATTACATTACGCCAACTGTTGGGTACAAACATTCCCGGACACATGCGATAGTGTAACATAATTTCTCTAAATAAAGGATGAACAGGTAAATGAAAACCACTTTTCAGTGCATCTTCGTACAAAGCAAACTCCCCGGGCCGAGGAGTGTTGGCCCTCTCTTCGGGAGTAGGCACGCGAAGGATGTGGTCGGAAGGAATTCCATATTTATGCCTAAGATAATCCAACCTTTCTTCGGACATCTGGGAAGGAAGGAAGTCAGGGCCTGAGGAATAAGGATCATAGTCTATATGGTCGGGAGTCAACTCTTTGGTCTGCTCGAGCTTATATTCCTCAAGAGTCAAGCTATCTTTCCACTTCTTACGTTCGGCTTTAAAACGAGCCCGGGCACTAAGATGTTCGGTCCTAGATTGAGAATCTATCTGGTCTTCACCGTCATTGCTAGATGGTTCACGACCAGAGCGATCGTCGAAAATTTCTTCGGACCGATCACTGGTAGGGAGGCCGGGATTGATGGGATGTTCGACTTCTGGTTCGCCCAATGAGGAGCCAGAAGGTTCTTTTCCTAAATCTTTCCTAAGGTTTTCTATGGCTGACCCTCTCTTCAGGACTACCATTTTTTCTAAACGAATGGAAGACAGAGGAGTGTACCCAGAGACAAAGGAAAAGAAGGGAGAAGGAAAAACAAACAACACAAACAAATAAGTTTTTGCACACTGTTCTAACTGCTAGAAACAGAAAGCAAAAGAAGAAGCAAAGCAGCTAAGAACTTACTTGTTGGTAAGCGCACGAACAAGAAGAAGAGAATGAGTGATACAGCTCCCCCAAGTAAAAACCAAAGCTTGAAAGCACAGTAATAACACACGTCCTCAACAAAGAGAGAAATTCACAGTTGCAGAAACAAAGCGAAATGCAGAAGAAGGAATGGAAAGAAGAAAGAAGATGAGGAAGATATGCCTTTATATATAAGCATAGATCCTAATCTAAGGGAGAATGCATATGTGTAATCAACGGTTGAGACTCATCATCATAACATATCCATATCTGACGGTTATTGCAGCACGTAAATGGATGGCAGGAAATGAAGAGTCTTTTTATCAATTAGACATATTCACATCCAACGGCTATGACAAAACCTAGGTGGACGGTGGCAAATGAAGGGTCTATTCATCATAATGGCAAGCATTTATGATGAAATGACAACTAAGACACGTGTCAATCACGCACGAGCTTCGAAGAACGTGTTTCGATAGTCGTGCGAAATTGACGGCTATGCAGGAGTGGGACGTTACAGATTTCGAGGAAAATGTGTTGGTCGATCCGACCATACACCCTCTAAATGAAAAATAATCCCTTGAGCCGAGCATATAAGTTCTCGACCACAATGGATTAGGGGGCTTATGTTAATGACTAAAATGGTCATTCTATATCCCCGGTCTGAACCGGCGGTTGCACGATCCGACCAGGTTCGCAATCTAACAGGGTCCGACCAGGAGGTTCATGATAGGACCGACCACACTAATAAATCCATCCGAATAGTATAAGATCGATTCGTGAAGGTAGACTCCTACTACCCAACAACTGGAGAAGAGAGTTAGTTAGGTAAAAGGACTCTTCTAAAGAGTTACTCTCCTACAATAACTCTCTTCAGGGTTATTCCGAATATAACTCTATCACCATACACTATATAAAGACCTCTGGTAAACACTAGAGAGGAGGTAATCATACTTCTTGTGATCAATTACTTGAATTCTCTATTGAGTAGTTGAGATCATATTATTGGTACTGACTTGTTCGTCGGAGACGTACCTCGACCCTCCAAGGTCGAGCTCGTATCTTGCAGGTTCTTGACAGGGAAGGACGAGCGAGATTCCGTATCAACAAGGTGTTTATAAAAAAAATCCTCCCCCCCCCAAAAAATAATATTTTATTTTTTTTTTTTTTTTTTTTTTTTTTTCTTCTTTTTTTTCTTTTTCTCTTCCCTCCCCCTTTCTTTACTCCTTTTTTCATCCATCCCCCGGGGGGGGGGGCTTTTTTCCTTTTTAAAAATTTGAGGGGGGGGGGGATTTTTTTAACCCCACCGTGGGCCCCCCCCCCCCTTTTTTCTCTCTTTTTGATTTTTAATCAAACCCCACGGGGTTCAACCCAGGTTTGCCCAAAGAAATCAAATGTGGACGCAACAATGTTTATATTCATATTACTACAATATCATTCTTATAATTGTCTAGTATGTGTTTCATATTTTAGTTTTTCATAATATCTCTTTTTCAAGCATAAAACTGAAAATAACAAGAATATATAATAAATAATTCTTTAAGAAATGATTTCTCTTGGGCGGTGCAATTTAAAAAGAGAAAAAAGTATTAGAATTTAATAAAAATGAAAAGCGAACCAAAATCAAACGTAGGATGAGGAAAATAATGTCAATTCTCCACTCGTTGGACATGTCATGAGTGGAAACAACCACTGAGATTAGGTGGAGTGTTTTAACTCTTCCATATTATATCTTGTAAAGTGTCAGAGATTTGGTTAACTCATTCAATTCTTATTCTCATTGTTCACACCAAAGCCAAGTTTAATTAATTGCATCTATCTTATATTGTAAAAAAAAGAAATAGATTCTCTCTGACATATGTTTATTTTGGCATAAAGGAGGGATTTAAAAAAGATCATTTTCTCTATTAAAAATTTAAAAGATGTATGAGGCAGTTCCTAGGAGACAAATAAAGATGTGACCAACGCACAGCAAAGAATTCTTTCTTGTCATGAAATAAAGTTTTTAACAGAATTAGTAAATCTTAAGTGCTCGAGGTCGTGACCACCCCCACATAAGGTTTGGCCAGTTTTGCCTTGGAGTATCATTCTGAGTTTTGAAAAGAGGAAGACACTTTTTTTTCCTTTCAATAAAGAGGAAGGCACCTATATAATATTAGGGTGAGTTTGGCCCGACTCTAACTTTGATTCTTGAAAAGAGTGAGAAAAAAGAAAGAAAGGATTGGAATTAGAACTGTTTATTTATTAAGCACTTCGTAAAAACCTAGAATGACAAGAACCCTTCTCCTTTGCTTCTAATATAGAACTACACAAACTCTAAAATATGGATTTATTGATTCAGGGAAAGAAAAAAGGGAGGAGAGATGACCTTCACAAGCCTTTCTGAGAGACTCAGCATCTTCAACTGGAGAAGTTTGGCCAGGAGCTACAAGGGTAGCCAATGCTGAGTTCTTCCTACTCTTGAGAGATTCTTTTCTTTCTCTGTGCGATCAGTTTCTACTGAAACAATCTGAAATGTACTGCTACCTCTTTTATATATAACACGATATTCATAGAAACCAACGATCATCTATCCATATTTTATGTACCTAATTTTTATTTTAGGGAAAAGTAGCATTTGATTCTCTCACTTCACTGTTTGGTATTCTATTTTATTAAGAAATTGCATCCAAACATCTCACTGCCTTCAACCTACTTACCCACTTTCTGCAAAGGTGGTGGGAGGGAGGTGATGTTCTAATGCTTGGCCTCACTTAAAAACTTTTGAAATAAAATAAGAGATGATTAATTGAAGATATCAAATTTTAAATGCATCCATATAGATATTGCACAGCCATGCATGTAAGAGGGTTACATTTAGAATTAAATACATTTTTTTCCCCCTTTTTTCCGGAGGATGGTTGGGAGGGGGGTTGTCTCTTTTCAACTCATGTGAAAGGGAATATTACTTTGTGTATACCATTATGTATGTAGACCTAAGACCAAACTAGAAAACATTTACTGAAATTTGTTTATGTTCTTTATGTTTTTTTTATAGCAAAAGGTCTATACACCAATATCATCGTGTTTTCAAGCAATCTATGGGGATGAAAAGCATTTATAATTCATGATCATGTTTGTTGTACAAGTTTTGGCTTGGTCCCAGTCTGATGGTTAAACAAGGTCCATGACCTTTTATAAAAGATTTTGAGTTGACTAGGGTGCTTGATCCTATGTCCTCGGAATAGTTTGATAACAATATGGGATGAATGGTCGGGAGTGTATGTTCTATGATTATACAGGCAAGCCGCAGGAAGAAAAGTGCCCGAGACCTTGGAGGGTGAAGTTGAAAAGGATTAAGACTCTAGAAATGTTTTCTAACTAAACGGGATACATAGCAAGGATAACACATCCACGAAGGAATCATTGGAGCAATTATGGAGATCATATATCATCATGAGTCTAACAGTAGTTGGAGTCTAACATGTTGTGTGAAGATTGAATCAGAGTAGAAGAAGAAAACCCGCCAAGTACGTGCCAGCAGGTTAATCTAATAAACCTCATTCCCCTATCAATTGAAGGTAATTGTTCTTTACTGAAATCTTTTACATCGTCTAGTATTTGTCTTTGGCTTTGCAACTCCTTAGTTTAAGTCCTTATTTGCACCCCATCCACCGTTGGGGAAGGTGTTGTTTCCGCTTACTAACTTGATCAATGGAGACGGCTATTTGATAAAGACGGTCGGCTCACTCTGATTGTTTGTCCCTATTTCTAATGTTAAATTGGATCCAATTGGTTCAACTCAGGTTTGCCCAAAGAAATCAAATTTTGTTTATATTCATATTACTACAGTATCATTCCTATCAAATGTTTAGTATGTGTTTCTTATTATAGTTTCTCATGATATCTCTTTTCAAGGCATAAAACTACTGAAAATAACACGAATACAAAATAAATAATTCTTTACGAAGAGATTCTTTTTGGGGTGCAATTTGCAAAGAGAAAAAAAAATTGGAATTTAAAAAAAATGAAAGTGAACCAAAATCACATAGAATGAGGAAAACAATGTTGATTCTCCACTAGTTGTACAAGTCACGAGTGGAAACAATATTTGAGATTAGGTGAAGTGTTTTAACTCTTCCACATTATATCTTGTAAGGTGTCAGAGATTCGATTAACTTGTTCAGTTCTTCTCATTGTTCACACCTAATTCACACCAAAATCAGATTTAATTAATTGCATCTATCTTGTCTTAAATTTTGTATAAAGAAATAGATTTCTCTGACTCATGTTTGCTTAACATGAAGAAAAGATTTGAAAAATATCATTGTCTTTATTAAAAGATATATGAAGCAGTTTAAGGAAACAAAAAAAATGTCACCGACACGGGGAAAAAATTCTTTCTGTTGTCATGAAATATAGTTTTTGGTAAAGAGGAAGACACTATATAATATTGGGGTGTGTTTGGTTTGCCTTTAATTTTGATTCTTGAGAAGATTGAGGGAAGAAAAAAAAATTAAAAAAAAAGGAATAAGAACTGTTTATTTATTAAGCACTTCGTGAAAACCTAGAATGTCACGGTTAAATGTAATGCTAGCATATCATTTTCAGCTTTGAAAATGGAATAAATTCCTGCCATTAAAAGAGTTCTTCTTTTCCAAGGGGTCTTATGATTCTAGCTGTTGCAAGTGCATAAATATGTCAATTCTATAATCACTTATAGTGTGTTAGAGAGAAGAATTGAAAGATGAAATCTTGAATTCTCTATTTTATTAGTTTGCACTTTGCAGCATGGGTCATAAGAAGAAGCAGTAACTCCATGTTATGGATTAGAGATATGTTGTGTCATGCAATTGTGTGTATTGTATGTTATGGTATGCAATTGCCTATTTATATAAACAACTAAAAATTCACTTGCATATGTACAGCAGTACGAGGTAGTTGTCGCTTCTTTAAAATTAATTATATTAATTTAATTAAAATTATATTTTTCTCTTTTTATTTTTTTATTTCCCCCCCCCCTTGATCTTCTTTTTAGGGCTATATATCAAAGTCCAAGTATCTTAAGTGACTTGCTGCACTTTAAGTGGGACCACTCCTTGTGATGACTGTAAAAAATTAGGGGTGTACACGGACTGGATTCGGATCAGATAGTGGTAATACCATATCCACATCCTATTATATTCGGACGGATTCAGATAACCTATCGGTTTTCGGACGGATTCTGTCGGATTCGGATGATAATTTGATAGTTATTTTCTTAAGTAGATTTTTCTAAATGGGCATGAATATAGATTGAATACAAGTTTTCGACTATCTATTTACATCTTTACCCTTTTATTTGTGAGGGCTAGGTTTGAAATTTAAGAATTTAGCAACTTTTGTAGATATTTTAGTAGAAAATCTAGAAAAAATAGTTACATATAACAGGTAAAAGATTTATAAAAATAAGAATAATAAATTTAAATAAGTAACTTAATCGGATAATTTTATCATACGAATAATAATCGGTAAGAAAGGGGTATATCATATCTGCATCCTATTAGTAATCAGACGGATTCGGATACTCATAAACGGATGCGGATGCGAATTCGAAAGCGGATTTCAATTATCCATTTACACCCCTATAAAAAACCCATTAGAGCTTTAGAATCAGAATGCATGCAGTAGCAAGCTTGTATGCTCATATTGGACCGCCACCTGAGGTGCACCACGGCATGCAAGTGCTTCGCCCAGCAGGACACTTGTGAAGGCTGCAGGCATAGATGTTGAGATTTCTCCGTAGCTAGCGTTATTGGAAAGTTAACCTAAACCACCCTTGCAACCATTAAACACAGAGTGATGCATCACAGAAACCTTCATTAATTTCGATGCATGGCGCCTAAACCATAGATTTTAATTTACTTTGATATTGATGATGAATAAGAAGCTGTAGGTAGTGATCTCCTATACTTCCACCAGCAACATGATCGAAGGACTTCAGATGGTACAAGAAGCAAACAATTCGTCTTCTATTTTTTGTATAGACTTGATGGTACCTCATCATCAATAATTCTGATATCAACCTCTATCAGTCTATCTCCTTCGATTTCCTCTGGCTCGATGAGGTCCTTAAAGATCCATTGGACAATTGCTCTGTGTCAGTGAGATTGCTTAAAGACTTCATGGATGAGGTCTCCATGTCTACTGTAGTCTCCTCAGCTGCTACCTTCAACCTCTTGTTTCTCTCTTGTCTCCGTTAATTTCTTCTTATCAACCAGTACTTTGAGCTCATCCACTGTTCTCAACAGCTCCCTGATGTACTCAACAAGTGCATGCATCTCCACCAACTGAGGCTCTATCATCCTTCACTGAATTGCAGGGTGGGAAACAGAGAAGGAAGGGAAACTCAAAACAAAAATATAAAGATTAGGAAATACAAAATGCATGGGACAAAGAAAAACAGTCCAAGGA
This sequence comes from Hakea prostrata, assembly GCF_041222555.1. NCBI lineage: Eukaryota > Viridiplantae > Streptophyta > Magnoliopsida > Proteales > Proteaceae > Hakea > Hakea prostrata. The sequence continues at coordinate 45,605,259 of NC_142601.1, read as the reverse complement.
CATTGGAGATTCTACTTCTGTATTCAGTTGATTGATTAATGAAGGATCATTTCACCTTTTGGGGGACTATGAATCAGTTGCTCTAGTATTGTACTTCTCATTTATTTGTTCTCTTTTTTGCTTCCCAGTGGAGAAATTGTGGGTGATCAAACAATACAGATAATGGCGATGCTGAATTACCATTTGCAGTGGAGTTAGGGAGCTCGATCACTGAATGTTGGGTTAATATTCACATGATAACAGACGTGCCACTGAACTATACCTGTTATGGACATTATGGTCTGAACCCATGAACTGAAGCACACCACTTGAACCGAACCAAGAGCTCAAGCTTGGTCCAAGATAGTCCAATTGACGAATCTCAGTCGTGACACTTCTCAGAGGAGATGCAAGCTGAGGAGTCAAGAATCGTGCATCATAGTGACACACAACTGTCACCATGTGACTTCTCGACAAAAGCAGCATTGGCAGTAGATTTGGCGCATCCTTACCTAGATGTCAAACCTCAGCATTTAATTAAGTATTGAATGCACTGTGTTTCATTAAATGCGCATGGACAGCCCAGAAGCTTAGAACTTAAAAGCCTACCTCGAGTACTGTGTACCACTGTTTTGTCCCCCTAAATGAGGAATGGCGTCACATCAAGATCAACTTAACGCTGATCTCTTGATTCACCAGTGAGATCGTCAGCTGTCTTGGGAACCATGCGTATCAACTTGCTGTGCAAGCCTCACCAAGAGACCATCTCCACCATTCATCTTAGTCATCCTCATCGTAGGGCTACGGTGAATCGGTCATCAGTTTAGGTGTGGACCAACTACATATATAACCTCACTACACATGAGCAACGGTAAGAGGACTGTGAAATACTCCAGCCGTTACTCTCCTACATTAACTCCTGAAGAACATTCTCTTCTTCATTCTCTTGAGCATTTATTCCTCATGGGGAGTTTCTGGTTTTCTTACCTGAACTGACTTAATCTTTAGAGGTAGCTTCCCGTCCCCAGAGGTGGTCCACTCTCACCATTGTTTTGGTCTCAAGAACCAGACCCGGATCAAGAGCGAACCAATGAGTCCCAAGCACATTTTCACAACAACATTTGGCATTGTTTGTGGGAAACGCTAACAAAAAGTTAAGTAGCTTTCCCCTTGTCTGAATCTTTCAAATAACCAAAGGATGGCTAGAGATAACTCAGGTGACAGAGTTTCTAAGTCTCAAGAAAACCCCCGTCCCAAGAGGAAGGGAGCCAACCAAAGAGCTAGAGCCTCAACAGATACGCAAGCCCTTACGGGGTGTGAGCGTCAAGAAATTATCCCTGATTTACTAGCTGACCCCCCCCCCCCCCCGGGGAGCAACTCATACATCTAATCCAAATCCTGTCCCGCAAGATGATGTACAACAAAAAATGCTCGAGATGGTCAGTTCCCTCCACTCAATGATAAGCCAATGGGGTCAAGGCCGACCTTCCCCTGTTCCTGCTGCTGTTGTGCCAGGAATAACAAATCCCTCCCCTATCAATCTTGACGACAAGGCCTAAGGAGATGAAGTGAATATGCTTCCCGCCCGACGGTTGAGGCGTAAGGACAAAGGCAAGGCCAAGGCCGGGGGAGGGGTGCAAATAGATCTGTCTTTGATAGACTAGGAAGCCAGGGAGACAGACACTCCTTTCCTGGAACTGTACCAAACCTGCCTCAAGCTTCAAAACCCAGGAAGCCATTGAAGGAACTCATGGCTGAGTCGAAGGGACCCCTACTAGATGACAAGGTCTCCAAGACTTCGGCATTTGTACACGATGAAAGCCTATACTGACAGGTCCAGGACGTGAATGAACGACTCTTTTAACTAGACAAAAAGGTCCCTGATGAAGTCCAACTGGTACTGAGCCAAGATCCTTTTGCTAGAAATCATGGCGGCACCTCTGCCGGTAGGTTTCTGTACCCCCACTTTTATACCTTATAATGGGACTACAGATCCCATGGCACACATCAGTCACTTCACCTCTATCATGACTATGTGCGGGGAGGAGATCCCATCAAGTGCATATGCTTTCTAGCGTCGTTAACTGGACCAACCACCACGTGGTTCTCTAGGCTACCCAAACATTCTATCCACAACTTTATGGAGCTGAGGTACGCCTTTTTGGCTAGATTCAAAAGTAGAATCAAGAAGGACAAAACGGAAGACAACCTGTTGGCCCTTAATCAGGGATGTTCGAGTCCATCCAGAGAGTTTCATTTCTCACTTCTATAACTTCTCCATCATGATCAAGGATCTTGATGACAATGTAGCTTTCACTTCCTTTAAGAGAGCTATGACCAGTGAAAAGCTGCTCACCTCTATTGTGGAAAAGAAGCCCATGACTCTGGTGGAGCTGCTGAACCTAGGGTATGAGATGGCTACGGTAGAAGAAGTTCTCAAAGCAAACCGAAACCATTACAAAGAGCAAGACAAGCCAGCCATCAGAAAGGCCCCTGAATCCAGCTCCTGACCATGCTTCTCAAAAAGGGACTTAAAACCCAGGCAAGAGTGGCATGGCAAGCACGTGACAGAGGAATATGCAGTCCTCATGCAGATCCAAGACTCAAGAGAATCAGGGTTATTGAAAACCCCTGAAAGATTGCATGCACACCTAGAAAATAGGGTTGACATGGCAAAGTACAACCAATACCACAAAGACAGGGGGCATCATACTAACGACTGCCGTATGTTGAAAGTGGAGATTGAAAAGCTGATCGCAAGAGGGCATCTAAATCAGCATGTGAAGGCCACTCATTGTCATGAGGCCTCACCTTCACCGCGAAGGAGCAGAAGAACCCTCCTCTGGACAAATCGAGTCAAGGGGAAAAGCTCCTATAGCGTTAGTGGACAAGGACCTTCCCAGAATCAACACAATATTTGGAAAGCTCACTCTCGGATCTGTAAGGCAAATGAAACAAGGAGCACGTGTCGTAGGTGCCCTTGAGCCCATTGCAGCAACACGTTTTGTTCAACGTGAGCCAACCACTTTTGCCGAAAAGGAGCTAGTGGATGTTTATACACTACATGAAGATACCATCATGATCAAGTTTAGGTTGGCCAGCCATATGATTTACATAGTCTTGGTCGATATTGGATCATCAGTAGACATTTTATCTCTGGATGCTTTCTGCATGCTCAAGATCGTCCAAGGCACTCCAGCCAACTACAGCCTTGTTATACGGTTTCGCGGGAAGCTCCACCACTATGGAGAGGAATATACAGTTGGACTTGACTATAGGGACTTTCCCTTGGCAGGTGACTTTACCCACCATGTTCGTGGTCGTACGTAACTTGTCGGCATATAGGTAGTTGGTTACCCGATTGTGACCCTAGGTAGACTTATAGGGCACAACTTTCTTTGAGGTGAAAGGAACTGACATCGATCAAGAAGTGGAAGATAGAAGTCACGAACATCATCATGGGCCGCCCCACGCTAACGGCACTGGGCGCAGTAATCTCTCCCAGGCATATGATGATGAAGTTCCCCACAGTCGAAGGCGTGCGAGTCTGCAAGACTGATCAGAAACAGTTATTCATTCCCAGTTATCAAAATGAATGAATACTGGTGACCACCAAGTACCTTGAACTAAGTTGTAATTATTCCCAGTTATAAAAAATGAATGAATACTGGTGACCACCAGCCTTGCAAAAACGATGCTCTCATCAAACACCTCCGGGTAACCACCAAACAGTTATCAAGGCGGTTACCTTGAACTTAGTTGTAATTATAAAAAATGTTTGGGTCTCATCATAATTATGAGAAGTTAAAATCTTTAATATTTATTTATTTAAATAAATGAAATCTCAACATTACGTCTTATTCTTATTGTTCAAACAGAAAAATAGAACTGTACGAATCATAGAAATAGACACCTTTGGCTCAGGCGGTACCTTCCATGTATCACAATACAATCTTTCTTTTCTTGCATAAACCCAACGTTATGAATAAACCTTAAATGTTTATTCATAGTCCAACAACATGTTTATTATCTCAAAGGAAATGAGAAACAAACTACATAACAGTCATTATATCAAAATGTGTAATAATTACCTTTCATGAATATTGATCTTCCCGAAGTCCCAAACGGACAACATGATCCTCAAAAGCTCTAGGTGGCATGCCCTTTGTCAACGGATCAACGATCAGCTACTTAGTCCTTATGTGTTCTATGAGCATTTCCTTAGGTTTAATGTGCTCTCTTATTGCTAAGTACTTAATGTCGATATGTTTACTTCGACTTCTACCCTTATTATTCTTAGCAAAGAACACTGTAACAGTATTATCACATTATAACTTCACTGGCTTAGAGATAGACTCAACAACTCTTAGCCTAGAAATGAAGTTCCTCAACCACATTCCCTACAGGGTAGCCTTAAAACAGGATACGAACTTAGTTTCCATGGTAGAAGTAGCAACCAAGGTTTTCTTAGCACTACTCCAAGATATGGCGCCACCAGCTTGCATAAAGACATGGCTAGATGTTGATTTACGTTGATCAACACAACCCATAAAATTTGATCCGAATATCCAATGACTTTTAAAGTATTGGAATACCTATATGTAAGCATCAACTCTTTTGTTCCTTGAAGGTACCTCATGATCTTCTTTACAGCTCTCCAATGATCCAGGCCGGGATTACTCCCGATATCTCCCTAACATTCCAATGGTGAAAGTAATGTCGGTCCCGTATAGACCTATGCATACATCAAGCTTCCTACTGTAGAAGCATATGGAATGTTTGCCATGTGATCCTTTTCAATTTTCAAATTTGGACACTAGTTCAAATGGAACCGGTCACCCTTAACAATGGGTGCAACATTTGGTGAACAGTCTTTCATCCTAAATCTCTCAAGTACTTTGTTTATGTAGGCTTATTGAGATTAGGGGTGTAAACGGATCGAATTCGAATCGGATAGTGGTAATACCATATCCGCATCCTATTATATTCAGACGGATTTGGATAATATCCTACTGATTTTCAGAGGGATTCAGTTAGATTTGGATGATAATTGGATAATTATTTTCTTAAGTAGATTCTTATAAAGGAGCATGAATACAGATTTAATACAAAATTTTGACTACCTATTGACAGCTTTACCATTTTATTTGTAAGTATTAGGTTTGAAATTTAAGAATTTAGTAACTTTGGTAGTTATCTTAGTAGAAGATCTAGAAAAATTATCATATATCTCAAGTAAAAAATTAAAAAAATAAGAAAAATAAATTCAAATAAGTAACTTAATCAGATAATTTAATCGGACGGATAATAGTCGGTAGGAAAGGGGCATACCATATCCGCATCCTATTAGTAATCGGATGGATTCAGATACTGTTAAACGGATGCGGATGCGAATTCAGGAGCGAATTTCGATTATCCATTACACCTCTAATTGAGGTAGTCCCAAAACATGCCAGGATCCATCCCTATGGATCTTAATCCCAATGACATAAGATGCTTCACCCATATCCTTCATTTCAAAGTGTTGAGATAGAAAGCTTGTCACCTCGTGTAGCAACCCTAAGTCGCTGGTTGCAAGCAGAATATCATCTACATATAGCACAAGAAAGATGGTTTTTCTCCCACTAACCTTGTAGCATATACAATGATCCATAAAATTCTCTTTAAAACCAAGTCTTGATAGAATGTGGAAATTAAGACAAAGACTTGAATGCCCAGTAATGAATCCTAGAAGAGTTACAGAGAAGATCAATAAATGCTTAGAAATCAAAAGTGCCAGCTCTACTGATGTAGAGAAAGAGTTTGAACCTTCTACACAACACAAACTATAGCACTAGACCAGGAAAACATGATTCAACAAATTGAAGGAACTAACACAACCTAGTGCCGCCCCTTAGTCCCTTCCAAAGTCATCAGGAAAGCCTTGTAGTCCCTTGAAAGTTGCCTTTCCTATGGCATGCTCAAGAGGTGCGCTGTTTCTTTTGTAATAAAGCTCTTTGATATCCTTCAAATCCTTCTCCGTAAGTGTAACAATCACGCGCGTGATATCACCTTCATCAGCCCCTGTCTTGTTAATTCCACGGCGTAACACCTGAATCATAACACCAAGAGTCCCAATAAGAGCTTCAAATTAAACTAATGATGCCTTTGTCTTAGTTTAATAGAAACTCACCTTCGCCAAGTACCTTTGAGGGGCATAAATGCACCTGATAGTTGTGGGTAGTACGCTTAAAAATTCTTCTTTGGAATCCCCTAACATGTTCTTAATACAGAAACAGAATTCAACTTAATTCATTAGATCAAAGATAGTGTTTGAGCTGCATTTGTCATTCATGGCTTGATAAATCAATACCTTGGTGATCAAAATGCCATGCTCATCCCTGTAGTGGTTGAAGGTTGCATTGAGCTGTGCTTTACTCCTTGTGCTCAGGATTCTAATTATCTCTTCATGGTTAAAAGCTGTTCCTCGAATGGCTTTGTGAAGGAAACTCGCCTCTGACTCTGCTAAACTTGTGTTTATCTCACCTCCATCATACCTATAAGTGCCCACTAACGCAACCAAAAGCTGTTAACACAAATGATCACAAATTGAAGGGAACTAGTGATCCACATAAAATAACTACATGAACCACTGTAAATAAAGTTTGTCTCCAATGTATAGAGGCATTTTCCTTTCAGAAATCTCCTTTGGTATGTGATGTGTCCAAAATCTGTTTAGCCCTTAGATCTCCTGTGGATGACCTGCAAAAACGAATGTTAGATGTGGCCCGACCACTGGGATCGGAAGTCCACCTCCAAAGGCTAAGTTAGTTGATGAACTTAATCAAAAACGGCTCTGCTTGAGTACAGAGCTAAAGAATGAATAACAAGAATACGATTCAGATTGTATGTGTCCTTCTACCTTGTGGGCAGGTGATGTCTTATATAGTGAATACCTTTCAATCTCCTTCGTTGGATGTATTTGAGCCTTCTTCGGTTATCCTTCAGATCTTAACAGATAAATCCGTTTAGTGATAGATCCGTACTAGGTTGGACTAGTAGATGACTCTTCTGATAATACGATCCTTATATGGTAGTTATCCATATAATAGCGATAAGCACCAGCCGCAAAAGCTGCTACCCGTTTCTTTGATGATTAGTCCATTCCAATCGTAGCGGATTAGGGCGTGCTTGTGACTGAGTTAATTTACTTTCTCAGCAAGCTACCTTTTGGACCCGGCCCACTTGGGAGCGAGTTGATTCCTTTCATCCCGACCGGGGTCGAGGATCGAACCAAGGTTGAACTGGGTTCAATTATATTTTCTCCATATCAGTATGAGAAGCAATGTCTTCTTCTAGGGAATGCCTGTATAGAGATTGGTAGACCTGCTCACTGCCAAGAGCTCATCAGGAGAGTGAATGCATGCGATTTCGATAATCACTCGGTAATCCTTGGTTACATGCCTTAATGCCACACTAGCTAACACTGCATCTCTGCTGGGTGGATCTAGCATCCACACGTATTCTCTTCTGTTTTCAAATAAATTAAGTTGTTCATTAATGTTGATTACAAAGCACAGAACATGTTTTTTATGTGGTTGGATGTATAAATATCAACCTCAAAGTTCCCAGATAGCTCAGATTCAAGCCGCTTGATAAGATCCTCATGATGGATCTCTTCGTAAGCTTGCCTGATTTGCTTTCGTTGAACTGCATTTCTGTGGCCAAGTATTGAGATTGTAGCTTTCTCATTGGTTCCCCATCCTGATAAAATGAAGTTGGAACAATAAACTCAACTTGAAGCTAAAACCCATAAACATAATTACAGTTCTGCTTTGGAAAAAAGGTTGAGTGATGAGTGAAAAGAAAACTAGAATTAGCTTACAATCTGATGGAATGACAAGAACCCTTCTCCTTTACTTCTTATATGGAACTACAAAAACTCAAAAATATGGATTTATTGATGCAGGGAAAGAAAAAAGGGAAGAGAGATGATGCGTCCAAAATCTACTCAGCCCTTGGATCTCCACGTGATGTCTGCCAAAATGAAAGCGTCGGATGTGGCCCGACCGGCTGGGGTCGGGAGTCCACCTCCGAAGGCTAAGTCGGTTGATGAACTTAATCACAAAGCAAAAAAAAAAAAAAAAAAAAAAAAAAAAAAAAGGGGAAAGGAGAAAAAGAAAAAGAAAGGGGAATAATTTAAAATAAATAGAATATATATGAATTTGGTCTCGAGATAGTATTCTTTTTGATCGATTGATCCGTCCCTCACCTTGTATGGTAGTGAGGTTTATATAGAGTGTACCTTCGAATCTCCTTCGTTGGATGCACTTGAGCCTTCTTCGGGTGGTCGTTGGATCTTATCAGTTAGATCCGTTGAGCGATAGACTTCTACTAGTTTGGGCTAGTAGAGGACTCCTGAGATAACCTTTAGGTTATGCGATGGTTATCCCTTCGATAATGATTATCCGCAGCCGTCAGTTTGAGTCTGCCATCATCAGGGTGATTACCCTAATCCATAAGTAAGATTAGGGCACGCTTGCGGCCGAATAAGCTTTCTTCTTCGACAAGCCATCTTCCGGATCCGGTTCGCTCGGGAGGCGGTTCGGTTTTCTCCGTCTCGGCCGGGGTCGAGGGTCGGACCAGGTATGAACCCGGTCGATCATAAACTCTCCATATCACGAGCCCCCCGGACCAAGCGTTCGGTCGATCCCGAGGGCTTGGTTTTTAAGCTGGTTCGTCGTCGGGTGATGATCTCTGCGTGCTTCATTAAATGTCATATCACATTTAATGCGGTGGTCACTTTTCCTCGAGCGTTGTGAGTGTAAGGCCACATATCTCGTTGCAGTTGATCTGTCGTGGCTCACGTCATCCAAGCGACGGTTTCCGAACGCCTATTTCGGATTCGTGAGTTCAAACTTTCAAAACGTCTTTCAATCTTGATCGTTGATTTTGAATCAATCTCGATCGTTCAGATTCCCGAACACTCGTGCGGGAGTTTTAAAAGCGGTTCGTTGTCTTCGTAGGTTTCATTCTTCTGTCTGGAATTTGAACCTTTGTTGTGCCTTCGCGCCTTCCTGCTCTCAAGCTTCCGTCTCCTTGAATCGGTAAGTTTCTTGGTCTTTTTCTTTTTGTAGTTTCTTGAAACGAGTAATGGCGGACGATAGGGCTTCTTTAGTACCCCATGTTGGTAATAGCGGTGATGCTTTTGCTTCTCCTGCTCCCGAACAGTCGGATAGTGATAACAAAACCCTAACCGTCCTCTGGCGGGAGTTCGCTGAAGTTTCTCAAAAAGGTTTTGAAAGAAAAACCGAAACTTCTCCTGTCCTTCTCGAGTCTGGATCTTCCAAGATTGTCGAGTCTTCTAGGCAGCCTCAAACCTCCGGGTCCAATGGTGGACCTGGCTCTGTTCCCTCCATTTACAATGAGGAAACCCTTCTTTCAGCTGTCCAAGATTTTGATCTTCCTTCCTCATATCGAGTTAGGGCTCCCCACCACGATGAGAGGGTTGATTCATCCCTTTCGGGTGAATTTTCTCTGTATATAGATGCCTTTGGAAAGCGGGGTTCGCTTTCCCTTTTTTAATCCTTTGTTCTCCGCAGTTTTGAATCCTTTGGAACATTTGTCCCGGAATGCTCCTCCCCAATAGCTGGCGTCTCATCGTCGGCTTCTTGGGTTTGTGTTTTGAGCTTGGCATTACGCCATCTCTTTCTCTTTTTGTACATTTTCATGTTCTTTCTATCTCCCATCCTCCCGGATGGGTCTTTCTTTCCAAACGCAATAAGGCTGAACTTGATTGGAGGGGCGGCATCCTTGTCAAAGGAACTTGCCCTTCTAACCACAAAAGATGGCGCGAACGATACTTTTTACGTCGAGCGCCTCCATCGGATCTTAACTTCCCAACCACCTGGAGGAGGTTTACTTCTTCGTCCGAGAGTAACCGGGGCCTTCCCTTATCCCGGAGAAGGCGAGGCGGCCATCGGGAAGATCAAATCCATTCCGTGGTATCAAGAGATACATGGATATGAAGTGGAGTATAACTCCATCCTTGATCTTGGGGCTTGGCTCATTGTGAGCTTCTAACCATCATCCTTTGATTTGGTGAAGTGATATGTTTTGAATTCGATTCTTGTCCTTCTTCTTTGCGGTGCCTCCCCGAATGAACCACAAAGCTGCGGGTGAAGGCCGCTAGGGCCGTTGTGACAGCCGAGCAACGATCGCCCGGGGTCTTGACCGTAGATCAAGAGGCTTCTCTTCCCTCTCCCGACCCCTCTTATAGGGGTATCGGGAATATCGGGCCTGTAGCCGATGCTTCGGGTAAAGGGAAGAAACCAATGGTGGAGAGGGCTAATGTCTCTTCCTCCGCCCGAACCAAGAGGAGGCATGACACAATTGATGCTCCCTCCAATAAAAAATCCAAAGCTTCGACGGATGGTGAGGAGGTCTTCATCCCCCAGTGGACCACGAAGATGACCGACGGGGGTTACTCGGGATCTGAGAAAGGCTGCGAGAATGGAGCTCCCTCGGTCTTGCTCCTTCGATCGCCGGGAGTTTGAAGCCCTGGATGACACCTCCCTTGTTAGTCAATCTACAAGGTACCGGTCTTCTTGCTTACTTATGTTTTCATAATTTCTTATGACTTCTTCGATATCTTCCGTCTTCCCGGGAATCTTGTGTTGAGCTTTTATCAACACATGGAAGCATTGAGCCGGGTTGGTCGCACCGGCTCCTTCTTTGCAAACTTGTGAAGAGAAATTGGCCAAGGCCAATTCCGAAATAGACCAGTGACTGCGGCTACTACCGTGGAGCTGCGAGAAAAAGCATGAGGAAGAAGTGATCTCCCTCAAGGAAGCCCTCGAAGCTTCGAAAATTCGTGTCATTGCTGCCGAGCGCGAGGCCGGGAAGCAAAAGGCGGCTGCCACGTTGTTTGGTGACGGCCTTGAAATCAAAAGTAGGGAGCTCGAAGAACATCGAAGTTGGCGATCCCTAGCAAGCTGAGCATATAAAGCCGAGCTTCGGAAGGAGTGCATTCGGAAATACACGAACAGCGTACCTTTCTCCGAGTTGCTAGGTCTCTACAACATTCAAGCTTATCGCATGGGGGCGGAACGACGTTTGGGAGCAAATCCTTGGATCGATCCACGACTTCGACCTTGCTCCTTTTCGTGAGGTATGCCACCAAGAGGTCTTCGGGAAAGTTGGTATGGATCTCCCGGGCTGGGCTCGGGAAGAAGATGATCCTTTTCCGGTGACCCTCAATATGAGGCATACCTGAATGACGAGCCGGCACTTCCAGAGGAGAAATCACAAGCCGAGTCTCAAGTTGTTGTTGTAGAGGATTCAGCCGATGCCACTCTTGAGGAAGGCTCTTCTCATGGTCCTGAGAAAAGTCCTCCCGACCCGGGGTCCCTCGGGCAACAATGAAGAAAAGGCTTAGGGAGTTGTTCTTTTGTAAAGATTTACCCTCAATTTAATGAATAGACATTTCTTTTTTCATGTTGGCCTCTAAATTTCCCCGTCTCCTGCCGAAATCTTGCCTTGAATATCAAAGTATTAATGATAAAACTTATCACTTAACTTTTCATTCCTCGCCGAATAATAATCTTGTAGAAATATTGTGAAGATGCGTTTCGGGAAGATGCATTAATCTTCCCCACTACTTCATTTATTGCAAAGTCCGCACGTTTCCCTTCTGCGAAGTTCAAACGTTTTCCTGCTTTTGTATACCATTCACTGTTTCCAATGAATCGGAAATACATCCATTATTTTAATGGCGGTGCGACGATTGGAGGTATCTCTGCATCAGGTGCTCGCTTCCACATGTTTCCATGTGGCATCCCTTCGACCGTTGATCTTGCTTTTTGCGGATTTCGAAGCGTCATTTCGATCTGGGTCGTCGGTTGTCCTTAGCCTTCAACCGTCGTCTTATACCTTAGGCTATTTAAAGCCTTCGTGGGTACTCTCCATCTATCCTGACTTCTGCAAGTTAGATTTGCTAAAGTGCCAAAGCAACCTTTCGTCCTTCGGCTGCTTCCGTATTCCTCGTACTCCAACAACGGCTCTATCCACTTACGAACAAGTGAGTTTTTTGATTACTCATCTCTTTCCCCACTTCCCCCACAGAGTAAACTGCACGGTAGTTATACTTGGGGTTTAGTTTGTTGGTTTGTCGGAAAAGCTTTAGAAAACTAGGGTTTCCCCATTGTTCTTGTCGTTTATTTACTGTCTTGATACGGCTGGTTTTTTTTTGTTGTTTTGCATAGTGGCTCCCAAGATCAACCGAACTTTATCGAGCAAAATCTTGCAAGAAAATCGTTCCGTCGGTGGTGGTTGGGGCCGGTGCGGTGGTTTCGGCTAGTGAATCCTCCAAGCGTAAGGCGGCTGGCTGGCGGTGAATCTTCAAGTCGATTCCCGCAGGTTTCTATTGATGCCGTCCCTGCGCCTCCTTTGCCCGAAGTGATCGCTCGTCTTTCCCGGGAAGATCTTGATCACTCCGTTGCCGATGGTGCTGCCGGCTCTCTGGTGAGCTCTGTTGGTGAGCTTTGTTGGTGCACCCCCGAAGGAGACTCTTCGGGCATCCGAGGCAACTATGTTGGCGTACGATGAAGGTGTGGTCCCAGCGGGTGCTGCTCCTATTTCTAACTCTAGTGCTTGTTTGGCATCCTCCTCCTCTCCTTCGAGTTGGAGGATTTTGCCACTAGGAAGCGCCGTCGGGTGACAAGTGATGAAGCTCATCCTTCTCTTGGTGTAGTTCATCCTTCTCATCCTTCGCTTTGAATTAGTGTCAAACGAGTTTGACGAGAGCGTTGGAATGGTGTCTTGCTGCTCGAATGACTTACGAGAGCGCGGTTCTTTCCAAACTTCCGGATGAAGTCTTTACGAAGTCACTTTGGTGATGTAAGTCTTTCTTCATTATCCTCGATTTTGAAAAATTACTTTTACTGCTCCTCGCTAACTCGGAAGTTGTTTGCGGGAGTCTTCTTTGTAACTTCCACAACCAAGTGGAAGCGGTTACTAGACTCGGTGGGTTGAGCAATGAAGTTTCTAGGCTTCGGGAAATCTACTGAAGCTAAAGATGTTGAGATTGCTCGCCTTCGGAATCTAGCTTGGGAGGTGGCGGGGAGAAAAAAATTCGATGATTGGTCGTCTTCGGTCGGACTTGGATGATGCCGGGGAGAAGATCCGGCGGCTGGAGCGAGCGGTTGGAAAGTCGGGAGCCAAAGGATGCGAAACGTTACACGAAAGGCAAGCTGTCGTTCCTTTGCCCGAATCCCTTCCAGCGATGTTCGCGAGCTGCGTCTTCAAGTATTTACACGGTAAGCCCTTTGTTGATATGCTTTGAATGCTTATAACTTGCGGGCGTACCGGGATGGTGAGAACGAAGTATGGGAATCAATATTAAGGAAGGATCCTCATTTTGATACGACTCCCTACGGTCTTGTTTGCCATCTGAAGTATTTACCGACACAGGTATTCCTCCTCCCATGCTGGACCAAGGATAAGATTGATCCTCCACCTTCCGATCCGGATATTATGCAATATCTGGAAGATTCTCTGTTTATTCTCCGCTAGAAGAAGTCAATTATGACGAGCTTGTGCTTGAATGCGAGTTTGGTCGAGGACCATTCTTCTCTGGACAAGCTGGACAAAGAGTATGAAATTGCGGAGGATTTTATGCATACCGAAATATTTTTGTAATCCTCATTTCTTCTCTTCTTTTCCTTGTATCCCCACCAATGGTTGACTCATATGTTTGTTCTAGCAAAGTCGCGTCGATCTTGTATAACTTGTTAACGATCACCTGTAATGACTTTCTTCTTTGATCGAAGATTGTATCCAGCTCTTGTAATTGTTTTGATCTTTGGCCTCTTTGGATCTTTTGAAGAAATAAGAAATTACTTTATCTTGAACTTTGCTAGCCACTTGAATCGCCGTTGTATTAGGTCTTGGTTATGCAGAAACAATGCCTTTACTTAAGGATTTCCGGAGAAATACAATAAGTGACCCGGACCACTCGTTTTAAACCTGCCTTTACAGGATTCGGAGAAATACAATAAGTCGAGAAGGAACTCACTCGGGTTTTAAACCGATGCCTTTACTTAAGGATTTCCGGAGAAATACAATAAGTCGAGAAGGAACTCACTCGGGTTTTAAACCGATGCCTTTACTTAAGGATTTCCGGAGATCAAAGTCGGAAGGAACTCACTCGGGTTTTAAACCGATGCCTTTACTTAAGGATAATTCAAAAATTCAATAAGTCTCGAAGGAACTCACTCGGGTTTCAAACCGACGCCTTGCAAAAGGAACTCACTCGGATTTTCATCCGATGCCCCGACTTAAGAAAGTTCGAAAAATTTCCATAAGTGTTGAAGTGTTGAAGGACCCATACGAATTTTCATCCGATGCCTTATAGTTGGATCTTGTTCTTGAATGTGGTGTATGATGCCCCCCAATCAAAAGATAGTTTGTTGAAAGCCAAAAATTGCATTGATTGAGTTGAAAATGATTACATCGCGAACAAAATTGAAATCATCCTCAAGGATAAAACTTTTTGAGATGCCTAGCATTCCACGAGCGATCCAACTCTTTACGGGAATCGATGTTCTTCAGCTGTAAGCTCTGAACCGACCGGTTTCACAACCATATAAGGTCCTTCCCGGGGAAGGGTCCAACTTTCTTTGGTGACGCGGGTCGGAAGCTAGGGTGTTTCTCAACACCAGATCTCCGGCTAAGTACCGAAACGATTCTTCACTCGAGTATTATAATGAGACGCTATCCTTCTTTGATAATGTTGAGTTCGTGCTATTGCCTTTGCCCGAACTTCGTCCAACAAATCAAGACTATCAAGCGGTCCTTGTTCATTTGCTTTTTCCTCGAACTCACGATCCCGTAATGTCCCCGCCATTATCTCCACTTGGTGCCAATGCTTCGGATCCATATGCCAACCTTGAATGGAGTTTCTCCTGTGGGTGTTCGAACCGTAGTTCTATAAGCCCACGAGTACATTATGTAGTTCTTCGACCCAAGAAGCTTTGTCGGCTTCGAGTCTTCTCTTTATTCCTTCCGGTGGCGTTCGGTTAGTAACCTCTACCTGGCCATTGCTTTGGGGGTATGCCACTGAGGACATACGATGCTCGATCATATATGTTCCACAGAATTGCTCAAATTGTGGACGGTCGAGGCGAGTACCATGGTCGGTGACAATAATCTTTGGAATCCCAAAGCGATATATGATTGATTCAAGCACAAATTTCTCCACTTTTTCTCGGTGATTGTCGCCGGTGCAGCTTCTACCCATTTTGTGAAGTAATCAATTGCTACTATCGAGATATTCCCGTCCGCTTTGATGCCTTGGTGAATTTGCCCATGATATCAATTCCCCACATTGCAAAGGGAATGGGATTTAGAATTGAAGTCATAGTTTCCGCCGGGCGCTTCGATCTTGTAGCATGAATTTGTCGAGTTACTACATCGACGAACGTAGTCCATAGCGGCCTCTTGGATCTTAGGCCAATATAACCCAAGTCTTAGAATTTTGTGGGCCGGGGCTCGGCCACCCATGTGAGCTCCACAAATTCCTTCATGAACTTCAGCCAAAGCTGATTTTGCTCCTTCGGGGCCTATACATCTCATAAGGGGTCCAGCATAAGATCTTTTGTATAGTCTCCCATTACGAATGACAAATCTAGCTGATCGAATCTTGATCAACCTTGCCTCTCTTTGGATCCTCGGGTAATTTGTCATCCCTTAGATATTCGATTATTGGATCCATCCGGCAACGTTACTGCTTCAATATAAGAAATTTCTTTCTCATGATAACTTGGAAAAGTTATCTCTTCAATGTAGACCGAAGGGTCTAGATTCTTTTCCTTGGCATTGGCTAGTCGGGATAGCTCATCGCCACTTTGAATTTTCATTCCTCGAAATCTGAGATATCTTCAAATTCCGAAATTGGTTTTGAAATGCCACTATCTCCCGATATTTTTGCAAGCGTGGTTCTTTAATGCCATACTCCCCCTGGACTTGGTTGACTATAAGTGAGAGTCACTATAAATAGTAACATCTGCAATAGCTAATGCTTTTGACAACCGAAGTCCTGCTATCGAGGCCTCATATTCCGCTTCGTTATTACTTGCATCAAATGCGAATCTCAAAGCATATCGAATAATAAATCTGCTTGGACTTTTTAATAGAATTCCAGCCTCTGCTCCATCTTTATTACTCGAACCATCCACATATACCTCCCAAGTGGTTGGTATAATGGGATCCTCAATGGTGGGCTCCACCGGTGCGG
Organism: Hakea prostrata; assembly: GCF_041222555.1. Lineage (NCBI taxonomy): Eukaryota > Viridiplantae > Streptophyta > Magnoliopsida > Proteales > Proteaceae > Hakea > Hakea prostrata. The sequence continues at coordinate 45,589,007 of NC_142601.1, read as the reverse complement.
TAGTTTCTACTACAAAGTCGGCTAATGCACGAGCCTTGATTGCGGTTACGGGCTTAAAGCTCACTTGGAACTCATTGAGCTCAACCGACCGGGACACCATCCTTCCGGACAAATCGGGTTTGTTAAGAACTTTACTAAGAGGAAAAGTTGTAAATACCTCAATTGGATGAGCACTGAAAATATGGCCTTAGCTTCTGGCGGCCATCATGAGAGCAGAGCACTGCTTCTCAATCTGCGAATATCTCGTCTCCGCATCTAGCAACACGTGGCTTACATAGTAAATCGGCCACTTGTTTCTTATCTTTCTCCCGAACAAATCTTGCCTTTGACCGCCGAAAGGGATGTCGCTAGATATAGCTGTAATATTTCCCCCTTCTACCGGCCTAGACGGGATCGGTGGTTGTCCAAGTGCTTCTTTTAATTCCTCGAAAGCTTTACGGCACTCTTCGGTCCACTTTGCTTCCTTACTGCCCTTCGGTCTTTAAGTGCCTTGAAGAAAGGCAAACATTTTCTCCAGGACTTGGAGATAAATCGATTTAAAGCGACAACTCTCCACTGTCAAACATTGTACATCCCGAGCGGTTTTGGGAGCCTCCATATCAATCGAGCTTGTATTTTGGCGGGATTAGCCTCAATTCCCCTCTGTGATACCATGAAACCCAAAAATTTGCCCGAGGAGACTCCAAAGGCACATTTTTACGGGTTTAACTTCATTTGATGCTTCCTCGATCTTGAGAAAACCTCGGTCAAATCTGCAATATGATTTGCTTTTGTAAAGCTTTTCACTAGCATGTCGTCAACATAAGCTTCAACATTCTTTCCTATCGGCTCTTTGAAAATCTTGTTGACGGCCCTCGATATGTTGCTCCTGCATTCTTGAGGCCAAAAGGCATGACCTTGTAATAATAGCTCTCACGATCGGTCATGAAAGCCGTATACTTCTCATCCTCCTTATTCATAAGGATCTGATTATACCACTGAGTAGGCATCCATGAAACTTAAAGTTTCATATCCTGCGATCGCATCTATCAAGAGGTCAATCCGAGGCAACGGGTAGCAATCTTTTGGGCAAGCTTTGTTTAGATCTGTGTAGTCTGTACACATCCTCCACTTCCCATTCGCCTTTTTCACCATCACCACGTTGGCCAACCAAGTTGGGCACTCGATTGGTTCTATGAAACCAGAATTCTTAAGTTTTTCAACTTCGCTCCGAACGGCTTCATACTTTTCAATAGAGAAATTTCTTCTTTTACGTATCCTTGGTTTCGCCTTAGGGTCTATCCGAGTTTGTGCTCTGCAATGGCCCGATCGATCCCCGAGCATGTCCTCGGCGGACCATGCGAATACATCCTTATTCTGTTGAAGAAATAACTTCAACTCATCTTTAAACTCTTCCGGTTGTTCGGACCCGATATAAGTAATCTTTTTCTCATCTTCGGTACACGGCTGGATTTGCTCCGATTTCTCCTTTGGTTCGGGCCTTTGCATCTCTGTCTCTTCCCGATCATCTCGAACTTCTATGGGGAGGGCGGTAACCTTCCTCGGACCCTCCTTGTCTTTTAAATAGGCAACATAACACTGCCGAGAGATCTTACAGTCGGAGGAGACTTGACCAATTCCCATATCGGTCGGGAATTTTATCTTCGGGTGTTTTGTCGAAACAATAGCACCTATCTTGGATAAAGATGGTGCTGGAGAATCATATTATAGGCTGGTAGTTCTCGAACCACCAAAAAATTGATTCGGACAGTTGTTTCCTTAGGAAAACTTCCAATGGATAAATCCAAGCTGAGCCGATCCTTCCGCTCTGCTGAGATGACCCTGCAAAGCCATATAGGTGTGTAGATGAAGGTTTCATCAAGTCTGATCCACCTTCAATTTTTGATACACTTCGTAGGAAATTAGGTCAGGTTGCGGACCACTGTATCAATCAAAACTCTATGCACTTCCCGCCGTGCAATCTCTACCTTGATGACTATAGCATCATCATGAGGTAAACAAACGTCTCTTTCGTCTTCCTCGCTAAAGGTGATAGAATCTTCACCATTCAGCTTCTTCCACTCTGCGCCTCTCCGGCTCAACAAATTTGGATTTTGTTTTCGGACTCCGGAATGATTCGGGCTCTGGTCCCCCGAAGATGGTAAGGATCGGTGACCGAGTAGCAACTTCAATCACCTCCTTGCCTTTTTTAGACTTCGGGGCCTCCCTCGATCGTTACGGACTAACGAGCGGTCCCTCTTTGGAGTAGCCGCACGTGGCCCACGTGGCTCCTCCCTTCTCCTGCTAACTGCTTGAATGAGATGTCACAGATATCAATCTCTCAATATACGCAGCCCGAGATAACGACGGTCATTAGTATAATGACCATAGTCCTTGTGGAATCGGCAATACTTTTCGATCCTGCTGCTATAGGGTTTCAAAGAATTTTGGGCGGCCACTTCAAAATATTTTTTATGTATGTGAAGCAATTCTGTGGGAACAGGTGAGCTTTTATAAAATTGATTCCTGTTGTTGTTATCCAGTTATATAAAAGTACTAGAAACAGTTGGAATGCAGTACCGTAACATGACGACAGTTTTGACTAGAGAATATCTAGATGCTCGACCGGATGGCTGGCTTGGTATGCAGCAAAAGAATTGCTAAGTGCCATGAGATTCACGTGCATCATATATTCTTCTTTATGAATTGTGAATAATATTCTCAGTTGCCAGTAGCGTCTTCTTATTTTCTCTTTATGCAGGAGCAGATAAATGTTACAACAAGTTCTCTTTGTGGAGCATCTCAATTTGATTTTACCAGCAAAGCCTCCATTTCGTCCTCGCCAAGTTTCAGACATGTGCAGTTGTTGGGAACTCTATGGGGATCTGTTGAAGACAGAATTTGGACAGGAGATTGATGGACATGATGCCAGTTATACGAGACAATGAGCTCCTGTTAATGATGTAAACCAAACGTTTATTGTGATTTTCTACTTTCATCATTTACCATTTTGAGGTTTTTGAGGAAGAAGTACGAAGGTATAGTGGGGGAAGTAATGTATTATCTCACCCAGATTCCCTTGATTTGTTTAGTCCCATTTCACAAACTTTTAAAGTTTTATAAGATTATATTGTGATGCCAGTGCAGTTCTAGCAATTTTTGTCTCCCATCCAACATTATCCATTGAGTGCCTTGTTTCTACCTAAACTGCTGGATTCAGTTTAGTTAGTTTTAACTGGGTTCTAGACTTTTTAATAAAGAGATTGTGGGTCCAGCAACAAAGCTCAGCCTTATCCCAAACAGAATGAGGTCTGCTCCAGCTGTAGAGCAGTCCCCAAATTGGCTCTTTTATCCCAAACAAGTGAAGTCTGCTGCAGCTGGAGAACATTCCCAAACTATTGCATTCTGGCTCACATAATAAATATTCTTCTTTGGGCTTTCTATATATTTGACTTATTGGGGTTTTCTGAGAGTGGATTGTTAGCCAAATTATTTTCTCCGTCTCACAAATGATTTGGATGTGGAAGTTTTGTCGTTTCCTTTTTTATTTGAAAAAATTTGCTTTTTTTTGGGGGTGCGGTAAATTTTTTTGTTTTTCCTTTTATTTTCTCTAATTTTTTGTGTTTGTAACAGCATGCACTAATCTTTTATTTATGCAAATTGCAGAAATATCTAAGTATATTGGTTGGGAAAGGGACTTCCGCCTTTGTTGTAAGGGGGTGCTGCTCGTAACATGGTTGCTATTCTCCAACGGATCTCGTGGGCTTGATTCTCTTCACTCTTATTCTTAGTTCTATACTTCTATCATCAGATTTTTTCTGTGGCTTCTGCACATGACTCTGGATGCCATTTGGTTGCTGTTTCACAGCCAATCGTTATTAATGTGGTAATTTATTATAATGATCAAAACAGTAGCCAATTAAAGGTTTTTTTTCAGAGGATGCATTCCGGATTTGAAAAAGTTAACTATAGTACTAACACAGATATGAATCAAAACTGAAACTTACGGTAATATCTTAATGGTAACTTTAGAATAACATTGTGAGAACAGGGGCCAGAATTGTAATTCATGGTAGGGGCGAGAGAACTGTAGATAAAGAATTGAACTAGGCTGAAGTGTACGAATCCCAGATAAGAAGGAGAAGATAACCAGAAAATCTGATATCAGGATGGGGTAAATCTATTAGTAACTCGAGTGTAGAAGATCAATCACTAAAATAAGAGTTGTTGTTAAGTAGGAGTAAAAGGGAACAATGTGAGGAAGTGAGAGAACAAGGTGGGACAACAGAGTAATAACAGACGCTTCCATGGGCTTCCCTCCCCCTTGGCTTGGTCACCCCACGATTGGCTCCCAAAGTAATAAGGAAACAATGTTCTCTCTTCCATGGGCTTCCCCCTTCATTCATTGGATTGAAATTTGTATCTTCTTCGCCCGATTCTCCATCATCACTATTGGCTCACCTACGGGGCTTCTTCTTCGTTCCGCGTTAATATTCGGCCAGCTGCCCCCCTCTCCCCATCCTTCTTCTTAGCTTTTGTAAGTCCTCTCCCGCATTCTTCAACCAAAATGATCAACCCCCCATCTCTCCCATCCCCGGGTGTAAGTCCCATCAATCTTTTACCCATCTCACCTTCTTGATGATCTTATGATCTTCTTTCAAAGCGGATCATCAATCCATCTCTTCCATTCTCTCCGCCTTTCTTTTAGGTCCCTCTCCGGCCTCGTGGTCAACCTTGAGAAATCCACTCTCTTTCTCTAAGTCCTCATCACCTTTGCTCCTCTCTCCAGCTCTCAGATTTTAAGCATTACTCCTTCCTCGTTATTCTATCTTGGCCTCTCCTCTCATCCCCTGGTAGGGCTCTCTCGCCACCATTGCCTCCAAATGCTTGATCGTATCCCAAGCAGCTCCAACTCTGGCGGGTAAGCATCCTTGCCGGCCTGGTAGTTTCCTCATTCGCTACCTGGTTTCCCAATCCTCCCATCTTTACTTGGTGTGGGATCTTCTCCATTCCCAAGTCCATCGTCCATGATATGGGAATTCTTGTTCTGCGCTCTTCCTTTTGAAAGGGAGGGAGGCCCTCTAGTTTCATCCATCACGTCTCGTTGGTCCACCATTTGCCGTGAACCTGCGAGGGAGGAGCCTGGCATTCGTAGGATCTCCCGATGTCAACCTCGCTTTGCCTTCGAAACGCATTCAAAAATTGCCTCTAATAAAGATTCCATTTGGGTTGATTGGGTTCATTCTCACCTCCTTCGCACGACTTCTTACGGACTTCTCCACTTACCCTCCAATCCTTTTTTGCATATGGAGGAAGCTCCCTCTCCACCCAGTCTCCTCCCACTCTCCCAACGCTATTTACCTCATCTCCTCCTCGGCTCTTCCACCTCCTTTTGGCTCAACCCGTGGCATCCGATGGGCATTTCTGCACACCTTTGGTCCCCGGGCCGTGTATGACTCCCAAATCCCCAAAGACACCCAGCTCGCTTTCATCCCCGATGGCTCCTAGAACCCCACTCCCCACTACCCCTTCTCACACACGGGTTTGGGATTTTCTTCCCCCCTCTCCCTAGCTCGCCCTTGACCTCATTGTTTGGCTCCCTTCCCCCTCAAAAAACTTTCCGCTTCCCTGCACGGAATCACTTTCGTGCCCAAAACCCTAAACCCCCTAGTTTTCCTTGGTTTGGTTCAAAGGCTCCATCCTCGCCACTCCCCTACCCTTTGGAGAGCTCTCAACCAAGCTCTTCCCACCATGGTGGGGAGATCTCGTGAGATATCTCGGTTTTTCCATAAACGAGACTAGATCAAGTCAGATCGCGAAATGGGATATCTTGCTATATCTCGTTATATCTCGCCCCAAATCTCGCCATATCTTGCCCTAAATCTCTCTTTAATTTTTGCTCAATTTTTGCAAATTTCCAGCCAAAGTTTCACTTAAACTTCTCTTAACATATCTACAACATCAGAAGCTCTCATTCTCTACTTTGTCTTATGAACTTATGCGTAGTAATAACTTATATAGAACTTACAACGAGTTATATACTTTTATCATTACGTTCTCGAAAGTTAAGATTGTAATACTCATATTAATGGTACTGGTCTGACATTTAAGTTATTTGGTGGCTTGGTTACACTTGATTTTCACTTATATGCCTTAATGGTTTTATATACATGTTATATAACCTTGCATTCTCTAACTTGCCAATTAGGACATTTCGATTTCACACTATGGTTAGAATTATAAATCAGTACTTAGGTCGTTTTCCACAAATCCAATGCCACTAGTGTGTTCAAAGGCCTTAAAATAGGCTAATGCCTTTTAGCCCAACCCCGGGACTCCCCAGAACCCAGCGAAAGATGGGCTACCGAGTTGACACCAAAAAAATGGCAGAGTCTCAACCGAGATCTCATTTGAGAGTGATTGAGATCTTGCATTTTCATGGTAGCAGATCTTCTACCATGCTTCCCACCCAATCATTCCTCATTGCCGCCATATCCCGGTCAATCCCCAACCCATCCCCTGGCTGAGCCACTTGGGATAGCTCGAAACTTTCTCTCTTTGCCCTTTCTCCGGATCTATCCGAGAAAGCCACCTTTCTATTTGGCCCCGCTGTCGGGCGCCTATGGGTTTTGCACGTGATTGGTCTTGGATGGTGAGAAACTTTTGTGAAGTTCTTGCATTTGTGACGGATTGTTAAGCTTGTTTTTGTGCCTCTATTCACCACATTTGGTGGGAGCGTAATCTCGGAAGATGGACGTCAAATCTGCAGCTCTATTGACTTGTTGGAATGCCATCTATTTTGATGTTTCCTCTAGAACATTAGCTTCCCCCATCCCCACAGATGATTCTAAAGAACAGTTACCATTGTTGTCTCTGAGGTCTCGGCTCTTCTTTCGGTCTTCCTATTAAAGACCTTGTTTCTTTGTTTCAGCTCTTTTAATATAATTAGTTATTCATCCAAAAAAAATACCGATGCTTCATATTGCAAGGTGGATTGATTGGATAAAACACTAACCTGCTTTGATCAGAAACAC